>NC_137051.1:40897225-40902225 GCF_032717465.1 Coenobita brevimanus | reverse complement strand
CCTACCGACCTATCTACCTACTTAACTTTATTCTTGCCTACATACCGACTTGCCTACCTACTTACAAAGCTACTTACCTACCTACCAACCTACTTACCTACGTGCCAACCTACTTACCTACCCACCTATTTCTCTGTTTACCTACCTATACCTAGCCTACCTACCTACCAACGAACCTACCTACTTTACCTACCTCCTTATCTACCTACCTACCATTTTTTTTTTTATGTGAGGAAGAAGGAACCAAAGGCAACGAGCCCGCAAAACTGTTCCTTCCAAGAGAAAAACAAAATACACGAGAGAGCCAAATTCAAGATCCATTCATTTCGAGATGCCTGGACACACTGCGTTTGAAAGACTGGAGATCATAGGAAGCAGGAAACACAGACTGAGGGAGACAGTTCCAGAGTTGACCTGTTGCATAAATGAAGGACTGGGAGTAGCGGTTAACTCTTGCATTAGAGAGTTGGACAGAAAAGGGGTGAGATTTTGCTGCTAGACGGGTGCTACGCGCCCGTCATAGTAGTGGAGGAATGCATGCAGACAGTTCAGAGGAACAGTGACCACTGAAGTAGCGATAGAAAAGAGATAAAGATGCAACAGTGCGGCGAAGAAACAGAGGTTGAAGGGAGTCAGTAAAAGGGGGAGAGTTAATGAGACGAAAAGCCTTTGACTCCACCCAATTGAGATGAGCTGTATGTGGGGACCCTCGCCACACATGACAGCGAGCGAGCGAGAGAGAGAGAGAGAGAGAGAGAGAGAGAGAGAGAGAGAGAGAGAGACTGTCTTTGCTCTACCTTGGTGTTATCATCTCTCCATCTTGAATACTGAGTTATAGCAATAGACTAACACTAGAATATGATGCTAGTCACGAAGAAGTGCTATGGGAAGGATGTAGAGCCGTAGTATTGTCTTTTTCTGCCACTGAGCTAAGTAAAATAAGCTGCAAAAGGACGAAAATCTGGGCCAAGTTATGGTGAAAGGAGTATAGTCACGAAGAAGTGCTATGGGAAGGATGTATAGCCGTAGTATTGTCTTTTTCTGTAACTGAGCTACGTGAAATAAGCTGCAAAAGGACGAGAATCTGGCCTCTCTCTCTCTCTCTCTCTCTCTCTCTTTGTCTCAGTCTCTCTGTCTCTCTCTCTCTTCAATAGCAGTCGTAACTTCCATTGTTAATAAGGGACAGGAAGGCTTCAATTAAGAGAGAGAGAGAGAGAGAGAGTGAGAGAGAGATGTACTGTTTTTTTTTTCTCTCTCTCTCTCACACACACACACACACACACACACACACACACACACACACACACACACACACACACACACACACACCAGCAGACAGTCAGCGTTATTAGTGTCGATCCTGCATCATTTATTCACTACCCACTCCCACTGACACACACCCACGCCCACACCAGCAGATTGAGCTGGGAGGGAGTAAACACATCACATTTACGAATTGTTATTGTTGTTGTTGATGATGATGATATTGCTTTACTCCGGTCTATCTTTCCGAGCGGACCCATCGACCACAGGTAAGCAAGTGGTTCTGTGGGGCCGTGCTACAGGTACAGTACAGTACATACACCGTGTAGGGAGCCGGTGCCCCCTTGTGGTTGACAGCGCGAGGATCGAACCAGGGTGCAGAGGAATAGGGGGACGTTTGGCTCATGGGTGGATGCCGCAATTGCTCCACCACTCCTACATTCTCACAGAATAAATCTCATTAAATCAGTTGTTGAGGAGTAGACAGACTGATAAATAAGGAAGTGAAGTAGCGTTGTGGTGTGGATGTGGATGTGACAGAAAGCGTTAGGAGAAATACACTGAGGTGGTTTGGCCATGTGGAGAGGATGGAGAGTGAGAGACTAAAGAGGAGAGTGTATGTGAGTGAGGTGGAGGGGGGGAGAGGGAGGGGGAGGCCGAGGAAGTGATGGAGCGTTGTGGTGTGGATGTGGATGTGACAGAAAGCGTTACGAGAAATATATTGAGGTGGTTTGGGGAGATGATGGAGAGTGAGAGACTGACGAGAAGAGTGTATGTGAGTGAGGTAGAGGGGGGAAGAGCGAGAGGGAGGCCAAGGATGAGATGGAGGGATGGAGTAGAGAGGTATATGAGAGAGGGGGGTGTGAGCTGGGAGCAGGCCAGTGAAATGGCAAGGGACAGGATGACATGGAGGCGATTTGTTTGTGTCCACTTCTTACGGGATTGAGGCGTCTGGCTATAGATAGGTAGATAGATAGATAGATAGACCGATAGATTGTTAGACAGATAGATAGAGAGATAATAGATAGAGAGAGAGAGAGAGACAGAATTTAACTGCTATCGTGTTGGCTCGAAATTAGGGTCACAAAAACAGCCTCAGATTTTCTCGTATTTAATCAGAATTGGCAGCACGAAGGCCATTCCCTAACACCGTTCCCTAAGCGATTTATTATTTATATTACACCTTACTGGCCTCTTCTGTGTAGCATAAATCCTTCCAATATCGCCATACTTTGCATAAAGCTCCCTAATACCTTTACCTAAGCGATTTATTATTTTTATTACACCTTACTGTCCTCCTCTGTGTAGCAAAAATCCTTCCAGTATAGCCATACTCTGCATAAAGCTCCCTAACACCTTTCCCTAAGCGATTTATTTTGTTTATTACGCCTTTCTTTCCTGTTCCGTGTTACATAAATTCTTCCAATATCGCCATACTCTGCATGAAGCTACCAACACCTTTTCCTAAGCGATTTATTTTGCTTATTACACCTTACTTTCCTGTTCCGTGTTACATAAATCCTTCCAATATCGCCATACTCTGCATAAAGCTCCCTAACACCTTTTCCTAAGCGATTTATTTTGCTTATTACACCTTACTTTCCTTTTCCGTGTTACAAAAATTCTTCCAATATCGCCATACTCTGCATAAGTAACGAGGGTATTAACCAGCCATATCCAGTAATAAATCGCCAAGGAGGAGGTGTTAGGGAGCTTCCTTAAAACGAGAGTTCCCTAATACCCTTTCCTTAGCGATTTATTTTTACGGTATGGCGATATTGGAGTAATTTAGGTGACAAAGAAGAGGAGAGCAAGGCGTAGTAAGCAAAATAAATCGCTCAGGAAGAGGTGTTAGGGATATATTTTTAGCAGGAAAGAGAAGAGATGTGTTAAGAATCTTGAGTCTCCATCGCCCGTCTGTTAAGAAAGCTCCCTAACACCTGTTCCTAAGCGATTTTTTTCCTTAATACACCCTGGCGTCCCGTAAAGCTCACTCAAATCATATAAAGTTCACTAAAGCCCTCTAAAGCTCACTCAAGTCGTATAAAGCTCACTCAAGTCCTATAAAACTCACTCAAGTCGTATAAAGCTCACTCAAGCCCTCTGAAGCTCACTCAAGCCTTGTAAAGCTCACTCAATCCCCACAAAGCTCACTCAAGTCGTATAAAGCTCACTCAAGCCCTCTCAAGCTCACTCAAGCCCTCTCAAGCTCACTCAAGCCTTGTAAAGCTCACTCAATCCCCACAAAGCTCACTCAAGTCGTATAAAGCTCACTCAAGCCCTCTCAAGCTCACTCAAGCCTTGTAAAGCTCACTCAATCCCCACAAAGCTCACTCAAGTCGTATAAAGCTTACTCAAGCCCGGTAAAGCTCACTCAAGTCCTAAACAAAGCTCCCTTTTTCGGATCAGGGTCGAACAACATGGCGATAATGTGCGAGTCATCGGTGTCCACCTCCGCGTTAACTTTCAGCCACTCCACAACGCGATCGTAGCTCACCCTCCACGCCCTCCACGCCACCTCCTCACGCCCCTCCTCCTCTCCTGAAGGTTCTGTGGGCGGGGCAACGTCCACGCCAGTACTACGCCGCCGAAACTTGCCCACGCGAACCACTCGAGTCTGAAGAGAGGTGAAGGCCGAGGATGAGATGGAGGGATGGAGTGGAGAGGTATATGAGAGGGAGGGGAAGGTGAGCTGGGGGCAGGGGAGTGAAATGGCAGGGGATAGGGCGACATGGAGGCGATTTGTTTGTGGCCACCCCTTACGGGATGAAGGCCTAACTTAAGGTGAATGATTTTAGATGTGATAATATTTTGCTGGTGAAGTATGCAGTCAGGTAAAATAATAATGATAATAATAATGATAATGATAATAATTATAATAATAATAATAATGAAACTACTGCTACTGCTACTACTACTACAACTGCTTCTTCCTCCTCCTCTTCTTCTTCATCTTCTATCATTACTGTTACTACTACTACTACTACTACTACTACTACTTCTTCTTTTTTTTTTTTTTTACTACTACTCTTAAATCACCTCCATCCATTGGTGAATTATATTGTGAAGATCAAAACCAACCTTGCTAATACAGTTCACCATTTGAAGTTGTAATGTGAAGGTTAACACTAACCCTCATATTACAATCCGTTGGCCCCAAGCACGCCAACGGCTGTGGTTACCAACCATCTACTACTACTTTTGTTACTTTATTTTTATTCATTAATATTACAGTGTAAATAAAGACACTAATCTATAGAGTCGCTGGTCTATGCGACTCTCGACCACTGTAGCTTCGCAATCCATACCCGCCAGAGAGACAGGCCTGAGGGCTGATGATCTTGTGCCCCTGAGACATAGCAGAGCAGACCTCATGAGGGAGAATGACAGTCGACATCTCATCCAGGCCATAACAGAACACTGCGGTTGACGTTTCTTCTCAGAAAGAACCTCTGCCAGTCTCGAATAGAATCTCACAGCCTCTGGACCCATCCCACCTGATGTCGTGAACACAAGGGGAGTGAATCGACCGTGGTCAACATGTTGGATCCTTTCTTGATAGTTTCTGTTTTTTTCTTGTTCATTCCTCTTGTGTGCAGCTTCGAGAGACAGTTCACGATGACATGCTGCCATGGGATCGAATATCCTGATGTCGAAGAACGCCCTCTGCCCACGTGTCCAGAAACCTCGAGCACTGACATCCACTCTTGCATCATTTGATGTGTTTGCTGTTCTGT
>NC_137051.1:40882225-40889725 GCF_032717465.1 Coenobita brevimanus | reverse complement strand
CTGGGGTGAGAGAGGCCTGTGTTGGCTATGACTCTCTCTCTCTCTCTCCTAGTCAGTCTCTCATCCCCACATAACCAGGTAAAGCCAATCAGATATACCTTGCTGGTATCAGTGGTGGGGTGAGAGAGGCGTGTGCTAGCTCTCTCTCTCTCACTGCTATAGCCTCGTCCGTCGTGCCAGCAGTCGGGATAGGGGGCTGGGATGCTGCTGGGGCTAGGAGGGGTGTACAGATCCGCCGCTGCCTGTAGAAGGATAGTTACAGAGCCTCGCCTTCCCTCCGTCATCGCCTTCTGTAAAGAGTGGTGTGGTGGTGGTGGTAGGAGTGCTGGTGGTAGTAGGATTATTATTATTATTATTATTATTATTATTATTATTATTATTAGTCGTCGTAATAACACTAGGAGCAGCAGCGATAACAGTAGTAGTAGAAGTAGTAGCAGTAATAATAGTAGTTGCAGTAGTTATAGCAGCAGTAGTTGTAGTATTAGTAGCAGCAGCAGTAGTAGTAGTAGTGGTAGTAGTAGTAGTAGTAGTAGTAGTGACACAAACAATGAGGAAGCAGAACAGCCTCAAAGGTCTGTGCGAGAAGGTCGTCCCACATACTGGATGGGCAAATCCCGAGAAAATGCAGTAACCTGGGTGAACACCACATATAATGAAATAGTTGGATGGTCCTCAAGTAACCTTTTTGAACCTCCCAAATGCAATGCTACAACTGACATGATCAAGGAAATCACTCGCCTGATAGCCAGCTACAACAATAACACACTCATTGCCTCATTCTCTCTTAAGGTCCTTGCACTAATACCACATCTCTTCCTCAACAAGACCCGCCCAAGAGGTAGCTTTGCAGAAAATATTAAGGCCATCCAAAGGCGGGTTGAAACATGGAAAAGAGGTGAAATCGACAACCTACTTGAGGAAGCAAGGGCCTTGCAGATGAGAATAAACAACCGAGGCAGAAGAAATCAGAATACCAACGATGTGGCAAGGATTTTTGGCAGCAAGATGAGACAGGGGAAGGTCTCGATGGCAACAAGATCCCTGTCAGCTGAATCACCAAACGGAGTACTTGACCTGACATGAAACAATGCAACAACTGAGAGAAAAACACCCGACTGCACGACAAGCAAATGCCCAATCAAAGCTTGATGGCAACTACACTCCTCCCAACCCCATCATATATGACAGGATAACTGGAGATATGGTGTGGCGGAAGGCAATGCACACACAGGGAGGGGCAGGACCGTCAGGCCTGGATGCAAAATCTTGGCGAGTAATCCTCAGTAACATCAAGTTTGGGGAGGCAGCAACAGACCTATGTAACACCATTGCCTCACTGGCGAGGAAGCTGGCTTCAAGTCAGTGCAGTAACATCGAAGCACTGACGGCTTGCAGACTAATCCCCCTTGATAAGAATCCTGGATGCAGGCCCATCGGGGTGGGTGAAGTCTTAAGACGGATTATAGGAAAATGCATCATGGAGGTGGTGAAAGATAATGTGAAGCAGACAGTTGGCAACCTCCAGGCGTGTGCAGGCCAGCAGGCAGGAGGTGAGGCAGCAGTTTACTCCATGAGGATAATATTTGGGGAAGAGGACTGTCAAGCAGTATTATTAGTTGATGCCTCAAATGCATTTAATTCCATCAACCGGGAGGCAATGCTGCACAATATCAAGGTTAAATGCCCAGCATTTGCCCAATATGTGGAAAACACCTACAAAGAACCAGCAGACCTCTACATTGTGGGTAAGACAGCGGCTCACGATGTCGGTGTAATCCAGTCCACAGAAGGAACTACCCAGGGGGACCCCGTTGCCATGGCTATGTACGCCCTGGCGATGACAGTGCTGCAACAACAGATCAAATACGAGGCCACCAATGTGAAACAGGTAGCCTATGCAGATGATCTCACGGGTGCTGGCAAGGTTGAGGATGTGAGGAAATGGTGGGACCTTGTAACATCTCATGGCCCTGAAATAGGTTACTACCCTAATGCCAGTAAGTCCATCTTGATCGTGAAACCAGCTTACTATCAAGATGCACAAGAAGCATTTAGAGGCACAAACTTGATGGTGACTAAGGAAGGTCAGAGGCATCTAGGGGCTGTGATTGGAACTAAGGAATTCAAAGACAAATATGTGAGTGATAAGGTAAAGACATGGGTAGAAGAAATTTATACACAATCCAGCCACGTAAAAACCGAACCCCATGCAGCATACAGTGCATTTACCTATGGTGTAAAGCACAAGTGGACCTTCGTGATGAGGACCATACCAGACATCGAGTTGCTGCTACAACCACTGGAGGATGCAATCAGGGATTCATTCCTCCCATCTCTAACCAATGGACACATCCCCACACCAGAAGAGAGGGACCTTCTAGCACTACCACCCAGGATGGGAGGCCTTGGCATTATAAATCCAGTAGCCGTGGCAAGCTATGAACACAGAAATTCACTCAGGCTCACCGAATCCTTGTCACAGAAGATCTGCGCCCAGGTTGAGACGAGTGAAATCAACCACCAAAGGCAGAAAGACATAAAGACACAGATAAGCAAGGAGCGTGAAGCAAGACAAAAAGACCAACTGCAGCACATAATCGAACATCTAACTCCAGACCAGTGCAGAAGAGTTGAAGCTGCACAAGAGGTTGGGGCATCGAACTGGCTCACAACCCTGCCTCTCAAGGCAAAGGGCTTCCACTTCAACAAACAAGAATTTATTGACGCCATAGCCTTGAGATATGGGTGGCCAATAGAGAACCTACCTCAACTCTGTCTCTGTGGCACTGCCTTTGATGCAGACCATGCAATGGTATGCAAGAAGGGAGGCTTTGTTTGCATCCAACACGATGAAGTACGCGACCTCACTGCCAAAATGCTGCAGGAAATATGCCATGATGTCACGATTGAGCCAGCTCTGCTACCCCTGGACGGCGATCACTTCACCCACAGAACAGCAAACACATCAAATGATGCAGGAGTGGATGTCAGTGCTCGAGGTTTCTGGACACGTGGGCAGAGGGCGTTCTTCGGCATCAGGATATTTGATCCCATGGCAGCATGTCATCGTGAACTGTCTTTCGAAGCTGCACACAAGAGGAATGAGCGGGAAAAAAAAAAATTATCAAGAAAGGATCCAACATGTGGACCACGGTCGATTCACTCCCCTTGTGTTCACGACATCAGGTGGGGTGGGTCCAGAGGCAGTGAGATTCTACTCGAGACTGGCAGAGGTTCTTTCTGAGAAGAAACATCAACCGCAGAGTTCTGTTATGGCCTGGATGAGATGTCGACTCTCATTCTCCCTCGTGAGGTCTGCTCTGCTATGTCTCAGGGGCACAAGATCATCAGCCCTCAGGCCTGTCTCTCTTGCGGGTATGGATTACGAAGCTACAGTGGTCGAGAGTCGCATAGACCAGCGACTCCAATAGTTTAATGTCTTTATTTACACTGTAATATCAATAAATAAAAAATAAAATAATAATAGTAATAGTAGATGGTTGGTAACCACAGCCGTTGGCGTGCTTGGGGCCAACGGATTGTAATATGAGGGTTAGTGTTAACCTTCACATTACAACTCCAAATGGTGAACTGTATTAGGAAGGTTGGTTTTGATCTTCACAATATAATTCACCAATGGATAGAGGTGGTAGTAGTAGTAGTAGTAGTAGTAGTAGTAAAAGAAGAAGAAGAAAAAAAATAGTAGTAGTAGTAGCAGCAGTAGCAGTAGTTACAAACGGGGTGGAAGTCCTGGCGTGTCTCTCAAGTAGTGGCATTTTCTCAGGTAGAAGGCCCAGCCCTACCGACCGTATCGCCTTGGCTAAGCTTCTATCTCAGCAGCACAGGGTCGATCACTGCCTGGTGTGCACCACATCAGGTCCAATTCTTTAACATTTGTTTTGGACAGGTGTCATCACATCCCGGCGGTGCACGTGGCACGTGACACGCGCCACGTGCAGCATGTCGTAACTCTTCAAAAGAGTGCCACAGGCCAGACAGTTTGTGGTGAAGGCATGACACTTGGTAGGTAGACAGCCATCAGTATATTGTAGGTAGCCTCGGGGTGTAAACTTGGTAGGTAGACAGCCATCAGTATACTGTAGGTAGCCTCGGGGTGTAAACTTGGTAGGTAGATAGCCGTCAGTATACTGTAGGTAGCCTCGGGGTGTAAACTTGGTAGGTAGACAGCCATTAGTATACTGTAGGTAGCCTCGGGGTGTAAGGCAACATTTCAGTGCTTTCCAATTGAAATGGCCTGACTCATACCTCGCCGACAAAGGTGTTTCAGTGGTAGTAGTAGTAGTAGTAGTAGCAGCAGCAGTAGTAGTAGTAGTAGTAGTAGTAGTAGTAGTAGCAGTAGTAGTAGTAGTAGTAGTAGCAGCAGCAGCAGTAGTAGTAGTAGTATAGAAGTACATCATATAGCATCAAACCTTTCAATCATTTTCTTCTGTCTGTATTTCCTACTGCCCATGACCTCCAGTGTAGGGAGGTAAGTAGGTAGATAGACAGGCAGGTAGGCAGGTAGGTAGGTATGTAGGTAGGTAGATAAACAGACAGGCAGGTAGGTAGGTAGGTATGTAGGGAGAGAGGAAGGGAAGAGGTAAGTTAACCAAAACTCCCAGTCCTTCATGTATGCAACAGATCAGCTCTGGAACTGTCTCCCTCTGTCTGTATTTCCTACTGCCTATGACCTCCAGTCTTTCAATCGCAGTGTGTCCAGTCATCTCGAAATGAACGCATCTTGAATTTGGCTCTCTGTTATTTTCTTGGAGGGAACAATTGGTATACTCCTGGCCTTGGGTTCCTTCTTCCTTGCATGAAAGAAACACACACACACACACACACACACACACACACACACACACACACACACACACACACACACACACACACACACACACACACACTCCACTGTTTACATATGTGTTGAGTTAAGGTCATGAGCACGCACGTCTGACACACACAGACACAGACACACACACACAGACACACACAGAGACACACACACACACACACACACACACACACACACACACACACACACACACACACACACACACACACACACACACACACACACACACACACACACACACTCCTTACGTGAGGTGTAGGAGATATGCATGTTTGCCAAATACATTCTCTTGTAAATTACTCAAGGGAGTCAATAAGTCAGTTTTAATATGCCCATGTCCTACTCTCTAATTACTGCCCCCATTTCAGGACATGCTGATATAGGTGGGTCATTTGTACGTGGCTCAGGGGGTCGTCCGTGGCTGTAAATTTCACGTACGTTACAGTGCTACGTCCTTATATCCTTTCCACAGCACCTCTTCGTGACTAGCATCATGTTAGTGTTATTCTCTAATGCTTAGTGGTAGGATAGTACTACGGCTCTATATCCTTCCATAGCACTTCTTCGTGACTAGCACACACACACACACACACACACACACACACACATACAAATCCCCATACTCACACCACCACCGCCATCACCACACACACACACACACACACACACACACACACACACACACACACACACACACGACCTCTGATATTAAACAAACTCTAAAAAAACACCAGCGTAATGACGACTGATTGCTTCTTATTTTTTCCTGCCGACCCTCCCTTGTGAGTTGAAAGAGGCACGCAACCGATATGGTCCCGGGTTCGATTTATAAAGAAACATACGAGAAATCCACGGTTGTAGGTTCGATTTTGTTTTTGCTGGAAGGTCAAGGTCCCTAATTTCGTTTCCGTAACACCTTTTCCTTAGTGATTTATTTTGCTTGTTACACCTTATGAAATCTCTCTCTCTCTCTCTCTCTCTCTCTCTCTCTCTCTCTCTCTCTCTCTCTCTCTCTCTTATAGATGATTAATGATTAGATAGAAAACAAGAATATATTAACTACTACTACTACTACTACTACTACCACCATCACCACTACTACCACCACCACTACGACTACTACTACTACTACTATTACTACTACTACTCTACCATCTCTCTCTCTCTCCCCCCCCTCTCTCTCTCTCTCTCGACCCTGGCTCTATCAAGGGCGCCAGGGAACGTATAATTTGGCCAGATTCGCGCGCCAAATTGCGATTACGCGGGATCCAAATTCGCTAAAAAACTTAAGCCAATATTTCACGTATCATAGATTCCTTAACGCCAATTTCTGACCGATTTATTCTGCCTTTTTTCCTGTTTTTTTTGTTTTTATAATGCGTTCGACTCTGGACATAGGTTTCAAAAGCCCGTTTCCTAAGGTTCAGCTTTCCTCCTACGTGCTCTATACCTTCACGTGTCACCAATTCGGCTCTAACACCCACCGTCCATATTGAATACATGCTGGGGCTGTCTGAAGGAAGAAAAGAAGGAGTTATGTGGAAGAAAGAAGGACTAGGGAAGGAGGAAGGAAGGAAGGAAGGAAATAAAGAAGGAAGGAAGGAAGGAAGGAAGGAAGATAGGAAGGAAAGAAGGAAAGATGGGTAGAATGAAGGAGGGAAGGAAGGAAGGAAAGAAGAAAGAAGGAAGGAAAGAAGGAAGGAGAGGAGAAAAGAAGGAAGGAAGGAAGGAAGGAAGAAAGGTAGGAAGGAAAGATGGATAGCATGAAGGAGGGAAGGAAGGAAGGAAAGAAGAAAGAAGGAAGGAAGGAAGGAAGGAGAGAAGAATAGAAAGAAGGAAGGAAGGAACGAAGGAAGGAAAGGAGGAAAGAAGGGTAATGGAGGGAAGAGGGAAGAAAGGAGAAGATATGAGAGACAGACAGACAGACAGACAGACAGACAGACAAACAGACAGAGACAGAGAGAGAAGGAAGGAGGAAAAAAAAAGAAGAAAGAGAGGATGGAAGGAAGAGAGGAGGAGGAGGAGGAGGAGGAAAAGAGGGGGAAGTGAAGGAAGGAAGAGAGAAGGAAAAGAAGGAGGGATGTAGGAAGGAAGGAAAATAAAGATAGAGATAAAATTGAGAGTTAGGGAAGGAAGGTAAGATTACGAGGTCGATAGGGTTGACCTGTGTGTGTGTGTGTGTGTGTGTGTGTGTGTGTGTGTGTGTGTGTGTGTAAGTGTTGTTTTCAAGGTCTGGGTAGAAGGACACTCGTCTTCTTCCTCCTCTTCATTTTCTCTTCCTCCTCCTTCTCCTCCTCCTCCTCTTCCTCATCCTTCTCCTCCTCCTCCTCCTCCTCCTCCTTCTCTTCCTCCTCCTCCTCCTTCTCTTCCTCCTCTTTCATCTTCTTCTTCTTCTTCTTCTTCTTCCCTTTTTCCTTCTCCTCCTTCTCATACAAATACAGAGATTAACCCTACAAAATGCTGTTAGTCACGAAGAAGTGCTATGGGAAGGATGTAGAGCCGTAGTATTGTCTTTTTCTGTCACTGAGCTACGTGAAATAAGCTGCAAAAGGACGAGAATCTGGGTCAAGTCAAGGTGAAAGGAGTATAGTCACGAAGAAGTGCTATGGGAAGGATGTAGAGCCGTAGTATTGTTTTTTTCT
>NC_137051.1:40872225-40877225 GCF_032717465.1 Coenobita brevimanus | reverse complement strand
TCTCCCCCCACAGTCGCTGGAAAAGCTTCCTCTGCCTTGCTAGAACTAAAGATTTCAGTGGCGGGCACCCGAGTTCCACGTAACAAACGTCCGTGCACGCCGTCATGTGAGCTCCCAGCATCTGTTTAATACCCCAGTTATACAATTTTTCCATTGGCCTCAAGTTCCCATTGAACCAGAACTCACGGTCATATAGGATGGTTGACATTAAGGCTGCTTCAAACATTTTCTTTTTAACATAAAATGGTATGTCTATATTCTTTTCCGAAAATGACACAAATTTCAGACTGTGGCACATTTTTGCTTGTGCGTGGGCGGTAATGGCGGACGACAGGGTCCCGTCGCTTGTGAACAGGCTGCCCAGATACACATACCTGTCACACCACTGCACGACCATATCACCAACGCAGAATGGCTCACGATCGCCCACTGACGCATGGATTGCAAAGAACTTGGTCTTAATATTATTCACAATCATGCCATTGTTTACACAGAACTGATTCAGAAATGTAAGTTTATGTTCTGTCCCGCGTCGCGTTGTCGAGAGAAGAACAGTATCGTCCATAAGGACAAGGAGATGAAGCCACTGTAAAAAACCGTCTGGCCCACAATTGGACTTTATCAACTTAATCATGCTGTTACAAAAATGATAAATAATAAACAAGATGTTGGGGACCCCTGTCTGACGCCGATCCTGGATGTTACAATGGCTGTCCCAGTAATGCTCAAAGTAACCCCGTATATCGCCACCAGCGCCGCTAACATTCTCGACCCGCACCCCAACTCACGTAACATGCGAAACAATTTGGCGCGAGGGACCCGGTCGTATGCCATTGAAAAATCGACAGAGCAAACAAATAACTTATGCTTTCTCCTGTGGGCCAAATCAATTAACAGTCTAAGTGTCACAACATGTTCAATGCAGCCCCGGCCCTCCTGACTCCCTGCCTGCTCCCGATACGGAACAAACCACATAATTAACCGAGTTGATAGCACCATGTCGTACAGCTTCGCAAAACAATTTATTATATTTATACCACGGTAATTCTTGGGTAATGATCTGTTACCTTTCTTAAATATCGTGACCATACGGGCCAACTGCCAGGATGTGGGATAAGAGCCAGAGGAAAAGACTGCATTTAACAACGCTAATATAAAGTGTATCCACTGGTCTGGTAAAAACTTTATAATTCCTGGGCTTATCCCATCGGGCCCACACGCTTTATCTTGCTTTAATCTATGTATTTCTAGCACAACCGCATCAAATTCTATGTCATCATCAAGAACTGGTATGGTTACATTTGTATTAAACTCAGTAGGTACTATAGGTTCAGCATCATGTGGGTTATATACCTCCTCAAAAAAGGCTTTGAAATCCTCATCTGTGGGTTTTTTATTACCCTCATAATCATCACGATCATCTCTATACTCCCCCCACACACGCACGCAGATACACATACATAAACACGCAAGCACGGAAACACACACACACACACACACACACACACACACACACACACACACACACACACACACACACACACACACACACACACACACACACACACACACACACACACACATGCAGGTACACACACTGGTATTCACGTACACAAACACACACACATACACACATATTAACATCCACATTGAAACACACACACACACACACACACACACACACACACACACACACACACACACACACACACACACACACACCGCTCGCTGGCTCAGAGGTAACTTTCTCGCTTGCCATCTGGTAGACGGGAGTTCGCCCCTCGCTAAGGTTGCGAAAAGTTTCACTGACGACGTGGGTGGTTACTGTCCCCCTGGAGCAAGGGATGGGTGTGTGCGTGTGTGAAGGTTACAGCCTTGCCCTTAAATCGGACTATGTGAGTTCTCAGCTCCCTTCCGGGAGGGTAAAAAGCTGACGATCACGACCATCAAGTGATCCTGACCGACCCGGTGAATTACACACACACACACACACACACACACACACACACACACAGCATGGCTAAGAGTAAGGGGGGTGTTATAAATAGACCACATTAAGGTAAAATATACAAAATAAATAGCAAAAGAAAAAATGTTAAGGAATTTCACATGCCAGCGACGATAGGACACTAAAACACAATGTCTTTGGTATGAGGCGCTAGTAACAAATTATCCTGAGCGATTTATTCTGTACAGTTTGGACCTTAATATTCTGTCTATATTTATCTTTTATGAATATCCATATAGTTTTTTTGTAACATGGAAGAAAATAATATTCGGAATAAATCGCTAAGGAATAGGAGCTCCGACATCTAAAAGAACGTAAACACGTTTCTTGTTGGAATTGGAGGTTTCGTAGTTAATTTCTCTAGTGATTTGTTTTATATATTTCGTCTTAGTATTTTCTTTTATGCTGTTTATGTCATTTCGGTACTGACGTGGTTTCCTTTAAAAATATACAAAAGGATACAGAGGCGTAAATATACAGAATAAATCACCAAAATAGAACTGCTCCGAACCCTCCAAATCGAAGGTAAACACGAGGTGGAGTGGGTGGTTAGGTGCGTGGCGTGTGGGTCTCCCGGATTACCAGGGCGATTTCTTCCGCGTTATGGAGGTAGGGCGTCAGTTGCTGGTAGATAGACAGATAGAGAGATAGATGGAGGATGGATAGATAGATAGTGAAGTAGGTAGGTAGATTGATGCGGCAGATAGAGCGTCATTTGTTACGTGGGCGTGATGTATGCTGGTGGTGGTGATACTGGGATTTTCCTGCACTGACTGCAATTATAAGCAACAGGGAATTTGGTGGAAAGATTTGAATGTGGGGGACGTGGCGGTGATTTGTTTGTTGCCGTCTTCTTACGGGATTAAGGCGTCTCTTTTTGTCTGTATGCAAAATCTGTGTGTGTGTGTGTGTGTGTGTGTGTGTGTGTGTGTGTGAAGACTGACATAGAGAAGTAGGTAGACACACACGTAGATACACAGATAGATAAATAAACTGACTGGTAGACAGACAGATTGGTAGACAGATATATAGACAGACTGACAGAGATATGTAAACAATCAGACAGGCAGACAGACAGGCAGACAGATACACAGAGAGGCAGCTACATAGAGACAGATAGACAGACAGGCACACAAAAATAGGCAGCTACATAGAGACAGACAGACAGACAGGCAGACAGATACACAGAAAGAGGCAGCTACATAGAGACAGACAGACAGACCAATTCGTATGCCAGATGTTCATGTGTGTTGGGTGTCTGCAGTGGCCGAAGTTGTGAGTTGTAGGAAGTTGACTGCAGTGATTTAGATGATGACCCTGGTTCTCCTTGACCTCTGCGGCTGCGTAGCACTTTTCCTGTGGCGATTTGTTTTGTGGTGGGGATTGTTGTTGTTGTTGTTATTATTATTATTATTATTATTATTATTATTATTATTATTACCATCATCATCATCATCATTATTATTATTGTTATTATTATTATTATTTTTATTATTATTATTATTATTGTTATTATTATTATTGTTACCATCATCATTGTTATCATGATCATCATCTTCATCATTATTATTATTATTATTATTATTAGTATTACTATCATCATTGTTATCATCATCATCATGATCATCATTAACATTATTATTGTTATTACTAGGAAAACTGAATCTACCAACACTACAGGAGAGGAGGAAAAGAGAAGACATGATTATGCTGTATAAATGAATCTCAGTGAAAGTGAAATTAGACATAAATAAATTATAGCCTATGGGGAAGCATCAGCAAGGGGACACTGCAAAAAACTACATAAAAAGAGAGGCGATAAAGACGTAAGGAAAATCAGTTTTCCAAATAGGGCAATAGATCAGTGGAATGCAGTACCAATTGAAATAATGCGTCAAAACTATTTATAAATTTAAGGATATATATGATAAAAATGGTTTAACACACAGGGCAGTAGGAGCTTGACTCATTCCTGTAAAGATACAATTATGTAAGAACAGTTAGATAAGATAAGAACACACACGGCCATACCACGTTGAGTACACTGCTTCCCGTCCGATCAGCGAAGTTAAGCAACGTTGGGTCTGGTTAGTACTTGGATGGGTGACCGCCTGGGAACACCAGATGCTGTTGGCATCCTTGCGTGTCAAGTGGGGTTGGTGGAGGATTAGTGCCCCTCCCTGTAAAACAATTAACTCTAAGCCCTTGGCCACCCCGTCTGGGATACATGGCGTCTGGCAGTGAATGAATTATTATTATTATTATTATTATTTATTATTATTATTACCAGCATCATCATCGTCATTATTATTATTATTATTATTATTATTATTATTATTATTATTATTATTATTATTATTATATCACAGCAATATCAACCTATCTTACATCAATAAATATAAAAAGATAATATTCAATAAACAATTTAGTTATTGAGAAAGCACAGTACACCTTTAAATATCCCTAACACATTTCCCTAAGTGATTTATTCCGTACATTAACCATTATTATTCTTTAGCATTCCAATTATATTTTTTAATGGCCTTGTAGTTTTCATTAGTCATATAACTGGGGCGATTAAGGTGAAATATGTAAAATAAATCGCAAAGAAACATTTGTTAAGGACTCAAGCTCCGAAGTCGATATTAGCGCTGGAGTTCAGAGGAAGTGTGTGTGTGTGTGTGTGTGTGTGTGTGTGTGTGTGTGTGTGTGTGTGTGTGTGTGTGTGTGTGTGTGTGTGTGTGTTTTAGTGAGAGAGAGAGAGAGAGAGAGAGAGAGAGAGAGAGAGAGAGAGTATATGCGGTCAAATGTGGGATTAGTTGTGCTTAGATGTAAATTGCTTTTGTAAAACACACACACACACACACACACACACACACACACACACACACACAACTCTCTCTCTCTCTCTCTCTCTCTCTCTCTCTCTCCAGCCCTTACCTTCTATAGTCCCAGGCTTAAGACACTGATAAGCCAGTCTGAGGTGGCTTGG
>NC_137051.1:40864725-40867225 GCF_032717465.1 Coenobita brevimanus | reverse complement strand
GAAAGACTGGAGGTCATAGGCAGTAGGAAATACAGACAGAGGGAGACAGTTCCAGAGTTTACCTATTGCATACATGAAGGACTGGGAGTATTGGTTAACTTACCTCCTCACTCCCTCTCTCCCTCTCTCTCTACCTACCTACCTACCTACCTACACTGGAGGTCATAGGCAGTAGGAAATACAGACAGAGGGAGACAGTTCCAGAGCTGACCCTTTGCATACATGAAGGACTGGGAGAATTGGTTAACTTAACTCCTCCCTCCCTCCCTACCTACCTACCTACCCACCTACACTGGAGATCGTAGGCAGTAGGAAATAGAGACAGAGGGAGACGGTTCCAGAGTTGACCTGTTGCATACATGAAGGACTGGGAGTATTGGTTAACTTACCTTTCCCCTCCCTCCCTCCCTCTCTACCTACCTACCTACCTACCTACCTACACTGGAGGTCATAGGCAGTAGGAAATACAGACAGTTCCAGAGTTGACCTATTGCATACATGAAGGATTGCGGGTATTGATTAACCTACTTCCTCCCTCCCTACCTCCCTTCCTCCCTACCTCTCTGCTTCCCTCCTTCTCTACCTACCAACCTATCTATATACCTACCTACCTACTTACCTGCCTACCTACACTGGAGGTCATAGGCAGCAGGAAATACAGACAGAGGGAGACAGTTGCAGAGAAGAGTAAAGAGTCGTGTATGACTGTATTTATATATCCACTGAAGAGGCAGAGAGATAGTAGGTAACTCTAACCCTCCTATTTCTTTCATTATTTCCTATTGACTCATCAATCAGAATTATATATCTATCTGTCTATCTATTGCCAGACGCCCCAATCCCGAAAGGGGTGGCCACAAACAAATCGCCTCCATGTCGCCCTGTCCCCCGCCATTTCACTGCCCTGCTCCCAGCTCACACCCCCCTCTCTCATATACCTCTCCACTCCATCCCTTCATCTCATCCTTGGCCTCCCCCTCCCTCGCTCCCCCTCGACCTCACTCACATATACTCTTCTTGTCAGTCTCTCGCTCTCCATCCTCTCCACATGGCCAAACCTCATCAGTGTGTTCCTCCCAACGCTTCCTATCACATCCACATCCACACCACAACGGTCCTTCACTTCCTCATTTGTCAGCCTGTCTCTCCATGTAACTCCACATCCACATCCACACCACAACGCTCCTTCACTTCCTCATTTGTCAGTCTGTCTCTCCACGTAACTCCACATCCACATCCACACCACAACGCTCCTTCACTTCCTCATTTGTCAGCCTGTCTCTCCATGCAACTCCACATGCTCCTCTCAAATAACTCATTTCCACTGCTCTCACTCTTGACTTGTGTCCTTCCAACAAGGTCCAAGCGTCACTTCCATTATATGTATACTGCATTAATACACGAGAAATACAAGGTAATTATTATGTATTTAATTGTTTCCTTCCCTTACGTAATGTTTCTCATTTTTCTTTACATAATATGCAATAATTTTCGTGAAGTTATTCTCTCTAGCCAGACGCCATAATCCCGTAAGGGGTGGCCGTTTGTCTCTGAGTTAGTTGTTTTATGTCTATCTATCTATTGCCAGACGCCATAATCCCGTAAGGGGTGACTGTCTTTGAGTTAGTTGTTTTACAGGGAGGGGCACTAGCCCTCCGCCAACCCACTTGCTGACACGTAGGGAACACGTATGGGTTGTTTAAATGGTTACCACCCAGCGTTGTAAATGGTTTCCTGGCTTACAGGAAACCATTAGGCTTGTCACTCAATGTAAAGCCACCTGAAAAGGAAAGAAAAGCAATAAGAAGCGACAGGAAAGATGGGAGAAATAGGAAGAGAGGAGGACAGACAGAAAAAGAATGATAAAGGTGAAGGAAGAAGTAGGCAGCACCACATCAAGTGCGTGGATGATGGTGAGAAATAGGAAGAGCGGAGGACGGACACAGAAAAATAATGATAAAGGTGAAGGTTGAAGTAGGCAGCACTACACCAAGTGAGTGGATGATGATGCGAAGTAGGAAGAGAGAAGGGGAGACAAAAAAAGAATGACAAAGGTGAACTAAGAAGTAGGCAGCGCTACATCAAGTGAGTGGATGATGGTTAGGGAGCAGTGTGGATGTAAGCCAGACTTCGAGTATAATATATTCTGCATAATGGTGGGTGACAGAGCGACTTGGAGGCATTTTGTCTGCGGCCACCCTTTGCGGGATTAGGGCGTCGGGCTATAGATAGATAGATAGATAAATAGTTTTCAGATGGATGGCTGTCGGCGGCACTGCTCCACCCCATCCCTCTATCACATCCTTGGTCTCCCTCTCGTCATAACTCCCTCCCAGTCATCTCTTCTTTCTTTTAGCCTACTTTCCTCCTTATCTCCGTGTAATTAGCGATTAATCTGGCTTTTATCTCGAACCAAAACAAAATTTTTTAGATTTAGATCAGCTTGCCTTATTTTCTTTCATTTTCTTTTAATGCAACATAAAAGAAAACGAAGCTTACA
>NC_137051.1:40742225-40859725 GCF_032717465.1 Coenobita brevimanus | reverse complement strand
TGATTATTACTATTACTATTATTACTGACTACTATGGCTTACTGTTACTAGCACCACTATTACTATTGCTACTAGCACAGCTGTTCTGCTATTGGTATTACTAGGATTACCTTGTACCTTAAGTAGCAGAGGCGCCTTACCAAAGCAATTCTTCTTCAGTGGCTTTTATACTTTTCTAGTTATTTTTGGGAAACACATTGAGGTGGTTTGGCCACGTGGAGAGGATGAGGAGTGAGAGACTAACGAGGAGAGTGTATGTGAGTGAGGTGAAAGAGGGAAAAGGAGGGGGAGACCAAGGATGTGAAGGAGCGTTGTGGCGTGGATGTGGATGTGATAGGAAGCGTTAGGAGAAACACACTGAGGTGCTTTGGCCATGTGGAGAGGATGGAGAGTGAGAGACTAACGAGGAGAGAGTATGTGAGTGAGGTTGAGGGGGGAAAGGGAGGGGAAGCCGCGGATGAGATGGAGGGATTGAGTGGAGAGGTATATGAGAGAGGGGTGTGTGAGCTGGAGGGGGGTAGTGAAATGGCAGAGGGCGACATGGAGGCGATTTGTTTGTGGTCACCCTTACGGGATTAAGGCGTCTGGCAATAGATAGACAGATAACTAAGATTTGCGTAAGTTTTAATAAGCCCGCCATTATAAAAGCTGCTGAGGCATAAGGAAGTTATTGAGAGCGAGAGACTAACGAGGAGAGTTGTAACTTGCAATACTTTGGTGATAGAAACGCCGTGAACAAACAGCTAGATAAGGAGTTTATTACAAGCTCACAGTAAAACAGTCTGCCCATGTCGGCTGTCTGCTAAGAACTGATGCAATAACGCCGTCTTCAGGCGTGGGAAAGCATGCTGACCTAGCAAATTTGGTGGGGGTGAAAGGCTGACGAAGAGAGTGTATGTGAGTGAGGTGGAGGGGGAAAGAGGGAGGGGGAGGCCGAGGATGAGATGGAGGGATGGGGTGGAGAGGTATATGAGAGAGGGGGGTGAGTTGGGAGCAGGGGAGTGAAATGGCGGGGGACAGGGCGACTTGGAGGTGATTTGTTTGTGGCCACCCCAAATGGGATTGAGGCGTCCGGCAATAGATAGATAGATAGATGTATGCACTGAGGGGGGACATATATACATCAGGGGTAGACATATTGTGGAGGGGGTACAGAGTGTGAATGAGGTGGAGGGGAGGGGGAGAGGGAGGGGATGCCAAGGATGAGATGGAGGGATGGAGGGGAGAGGTATATGAGACGGGGGTGTGAGCTAGGGGAGGGTAGTGAAATGGCAGAGGGCGACATGGAGGCGATTTGTTTGTGGCCACCCCTTACGGAATTGGGGCGTCTGACAATAGATAAATAGATGGATAGAGAGATAGATAGAAGGGGGAAATAAATAAGGAAAATACAGAAAGAAACTTGAGTAATAGTATTTGATAAGGTCCTGTGCTGCTTAAAGTATACCTACATTTACTAGAGTTTGCTATTGGTTTTATTATTATTATTATTTTTATTATTATTATTGTTATTATTATTATTATTATTATTATTATTATTATTATTATTATTATTACAACTTCTACTACTATTACTACTACTACTACTACTACTACTACTCTTCTTCTTTCTATTACTCTTATTATTCCTCTTACTCTCCTTATTATCAGTATTATTTCTCGTGTTACTATTACTATTACTCATTACTTTTACTACTATTACTCATTACTACTATTACTATTACTACTACTGCTCTCGTTATTACCGCTACTAGTATTATTATTCCTTTCCTAATATCATATTCTTTTTCAGATCAGTTTTGACCAAGAAAGCTAAAGAAGAGACCTAGACCAGAGAACAGCACAGAAGACAGCGACAGGAGACGGGATAGAGGTAGACGGCTGCTGCAATACTACCACAGTTACCACACCACCACCACCGCTACCACATCATCACCATCATCATCACCATCACCATCACCATCACCATCACCATCACCATCACCATCATCATCATCACCATCACCATCACCATCATCATCATCATCATCATCATCATCATCATCATCATCATCATCCGCCCACTCACCACCATCATCACACGAACACCACTTATCACCATCATCCAATTAAAACTCCTACCACCACCATCACCACACCACACCACACCACACCACGTACCACCATCACCACCACTTATCACCACCACTTATCACCACCACTTATCACCATCACCATCATATCATTATGGCCCCCACCACCATCACCCCACACCACACCCCACCCCACCCCACCCCACCCCACCCCACCCCACCCCACCCCACTCACCACCACCACCACCACATCACACCACCACCACCATCATTATTATTATTTCTATGCCTTTCCCACTTCAACAGAATAATATTGGTGTTGTAATGATAAACCGTATAAACAGCACAACTTTTACATGTCCCAAAATTTCAATGGGATGTTTATCTATCTGTCTATCTCTCTCTCTAGCCAGACGCCATAATCCCGTAAGAGGTGGCCGTTTGTCTTTTGAGTTAGCTTTTTTATGTCTCTCTATCTATTGCCAGACGCCATAATCCCGTAAGAGGTGGACGTTTGTCTTTGAGTTATTTGTTTTACGGGGAGGGGCACTAACCCTCCACCAACCCATTTGTTGACATGTAGGGAACACGTATGGTTTGATTGTATGGTTACCACCCAGCGTTGTAAATGGTTTCCTGGCTTACAGGAAACTATTAGGGATGTCACTCAATGTAAAGCCACCTGTAAAGGAGTGGAAAGCAGTAAGAAGTGATAAGCAAGATGGGAGAAATAGGAAGAGAGGAGGACAGACAGAAAAAGAATGATAAAGGCTGAGGAAGAAGTAGGCAGCACTACATCAAGTGAGTGGATGATGGTCGCCACCAGTGGAGAAAATTCTAGTCCTATTATCTATCTGAAGAGCCTGGATTAATTTGAGTTTATTTTTCAGAATGATATGAAGCTGAGGAGTTGAGGAGGAGAGGAGGAACAAGAACTAGACAGGAGGACGAGAGGATCAAGGGCTAGACAGGGAGACAGGTAGACGGAAGTTAGGAAAAAACCACCCTACCACCACTACCACAACTACCACCACCCCAACCACACCACCACAACTACCACCCCCCACCCCACCCCCACTCACAAGTAAGGTTATTCTACGAGCTTCTACTTGACGGTATTTCTTTCTTTTCTTTCTTTCTTTCTTTTTTGGCTGTCACTTGGGTTTGGGTTCATGTTGAAAGCCACCACACCAGTCCACACCACACCACACCACACCACGCCACGCCACACACACACACACACACACACACACACACACACACACACACACACACACACACACACACACACACACACACACACACACACACACACACACACACACACACACACACACACACACACACACACACACACACACACACACACACACACACACACACACACACACACACACACACACACACACACACACACACACACACACACACACACACACACACACACACACACACACACACACACACACACACACACACACACACACACACACACACACACACACACACACACACACACACACACACACACACACACACACACACACACACACACACACACACACACACACACACACACACACACACACACACACACACACACACACACACACACACACACACACACACACACACACACACACACACACACACACACACACACACACACACACACACACACACACACACACACACACACACACACACACACACACACACACACACACACACACACACACACACACACACACACACACACACACACACACACACACACACACACACACACACACACACACACACACACACACACACACACACACACACACACACACACACACACACACACACACACACACACACACACACACACACACACACACACACACACACACACACACACACACACACACACACACACACACACACACACACACACACACACACACACACACACACACACACACACACACACACACACACACACACACACACACACACACACACACACACACACACACACACACACACACACACACCGCTCGCTGGTGCAGTGGTAACGGTCTCGCTTGCCAACTGGTGGACGGGAGTTCGCGCCTCGCTCAGGTTGCGAAAAGTTTCACTAACGAAGTGGGTGGTTACTGTCCCCCTTGAGCAAGGGGACGGGTGTGTGGGTGTGTGAAGGTCACAGCCTTGCCCTTAGATCGGACTATATGAGCTCTCAGCTCCCTTCCGGGAGGGTAAAAGCTGACGATCACGACCATCAAGTGATCCTGACCGACCCTGTGAATTACACACACACACACACACCACACCACACCACGCCACACCACACCACACCACGCCACACCACACCACACACACACACACACACACACACACACACACACACACACACACACACACACACACACACACACACACACACACATTGACACGCAATCAGGAACACAAATGCTAGGCCACACACACATGGACATATATACGCATACATAACAGCAAATTCATCCATGCATTTATCAACATACAAACCTACCCATACGCACTGAGATGCTTGGTTATATAGTTTAATACATACCCGGTACATAAATATACATCCATACACCAAGATACACATACACCCACCAAAATACTTATCGGCAGCCATTGCTTTGATACTCGTTGCAATTATCACTGGTGCAGTTGTGACGACGTGGTGAGGGTTGGTACACCTGATTCCCCCCCCCCCTTAATCTGTCTGTCTCTTCATTCCCTCCCCCATCTCTCTCTCTCTCTCTCCTCTCCTTCCGCCTCCCCTTCAGATATAGTCAAAGTCCCATAGCTTCCTGTAGTGTGTAACGGATAATTCATAGCAATGGACATAATTCTATAATACTCAAAGGAAGGTCTCAAAACAGCAATGCATTATCCACTAGAAAATATAGAAATCTAAGTTCTATTTGTCTGCTTGGCACCCACTGTATCCAAAGTTACCACCTTAGGATTTTCTGATATGTTACGATACAATGACAACCACCATTAGCATTGTAAGAATAGGTTGATGGTAAATAATGTAAGCCTATCTGTCCAGTCTACACAACACCCCATGAACAACAGATGTAAAGTATATAGTCAGTCTGGTAGTATTGCCGTAATATTAACTCCATCAGTGACACGTGCACGGATTATGAAGGTGAGAATGGTATATAATTAGTTTGACGAAGATAACGGCATCGCGGAGGGGGTGATGGGTAGCTTTGACTTCAGACCGTTCTCGATTTGCATATAATGTGTGGAGTGTGTTGCCTACGAGACTTCTTCAGCTTAGACAGTTTAGGCATCGAATGAGCACTGGCAGTTTTAATGTTGATTCTGAATCTGATCTACATTAAACATCACCATCCTCGTTGATCATTTTTATGGAAACTGTTGGTACTCAAACTCTCTAAGTAACAGAAGGCAGTGACAGGCAAAACAAACTGCTTAGTATACGGTGCTACGATGCCTTGGATGCCACTATAATACGGACCCAAGTCTCAGCAGTTCAGGGACACCAACCAGGCACGTTAACTAAGTGTAGTTTCACATCTCTCGTTCGGTGTGTCAAATTTTATCACGCTAAAAGAGTGCCGATCATTTTTTTAGAGAGTATACTCTCTTGCACAGAAGTTGTTTCCACCAAGCAAGTGTAGTGAGAGACTGAATCACCCAATTTTCCTGCCATTACACAGCTATATACATTTCCTGTAGACACTTTGTGGATTGAAATTCATATGATTATTTTCCGGACTCACTGTGCTGCAAAATGTTCGGAAAATGTAATGGTATTTGTTTCTTTGTACATAATAAACTCTACCGGATCCGTTTATGTGAAGCTACGGATTGTGGTGAATGTTTTTGGCGTATCAGATAGAGCCAGAATTCCGGGGGCTTCAATGATGAGTGAATGGAAGCGTGGCCCATTGGATTGGGCAAACTTGGGCTATCTGTATGTTGCTACTCCTCACCCTGCCCTAGGGTGGGAAAGGAGGTCCGGATGATGATGATGATGACATTCATTTAATTCAGGTTAGCTCTACACTTCCATCTAATCATTACCATTGTGTGTTTAACCCTACGCATATCCTCTTCCTTTACTGCCCAGGTCTCACTACCATATGGCATTACACACCCTACACATCCTGTATACAAGAAGCTCTTAGCACGGAGGGAGAGCCTTCTGTGTCAGGAGAGGCAACAGCTCCCAGAATATCCTCCACCCACTCCTAACCATTCCCACAGATTAGCTACAGCCCCGCCTCCAGCACATAACATGTCCCCCAAATAATAAAACTCTTCCACACACTCAAGAGACTCACCAGCAAGATTAGTCCTTTCACACCTGTCAATCTTTATATGCTCTCCCCGACACACCACACATACAAAATCAGCATTATTTCGTAGCCTGCCTCTAATCCCACTACATCCCTGATGCACCCACATCTCACAAACATTGCACAAGATGGAGTTACTTACTACACCTCTTGTGGCAAACCGCACGTGGCCACACTTCATCTGTTCTGACAGTATGACCACCAACCCTAGATGTCATCACTTTTGTTCTATCCGTGTCTACTCTCAAATCCTTGTGCCCCATACCATCTCTTCTCTCCAGATTCTTTCCTCCTCCTCCTCCCTTTTATTCATTATAGCCAACACAGTCGTCAGCATACAGCATCTCCCAAGGGAGTTTATGTAACGTTACATGAGAGAGCTTCAAGCACCATGATAAGTAAGTAATAAAGGGCTCAAGACTTACCCCTGATGCACGCCAACATTCTCGAGAAACTCATCACTCAAATTTCCATTCACTCTCACCTGGGTGCAAGCATCCTTGTGTATTGCCATAGCCACTCTAACCAGCCACTTCTCGATCTAAAACTTTCTCATTGCCCACTTCACCACGTCCCTAGCAACACAAAGGCTTCCTCCAGATAAAAAAAAAAGTTCAGCTAGGTTTTCTTTCCAATATATTTTTCCTGAAATTGTTGGACGGTGGAATATTGCATCAACGGTCCTTTTGCCTGTCATTAATCCAAACTGCATATCACCATTCTTCACCTTCCCTTCCAGGACTCTCCATAACCTTCATTATCTCGACCAAAAGCTTTATGCTTCTGTAATTTCCTCTCTCCAGGGCATTACCCTTCCCCTCATACACATTTACAGTCACACTCTGCAGCTAGTCGTCTCAAACAACACCATCTATCTGTCTATTGCTATCTTAAATACCAAATTGTTTTTATCGGCACTATTGAGGCTATCCAGTAGATGTCTCTGATTCTGTCCTGTATACCTTCTTTCTAGTTCTATGTTTGACAGCCAAGTATTCATCTCTGTTACCACACATTTTCCATTACAGAAAAAGCCTTTTGTACTCCTTAACTGCAGCTTCTACATCTTCATCCCACCACCACCATGCAACCTTGTTTTGGTGGGTCTGTTGTCCATCCACACTGAATCAGTAACTCTAAAGAAACTGTATTTGAGAGCTACGTAATACTAACACTATCTAAAGCTCCCTGTTTAGCCACCACCCTACTCATCTCGTCATAGAAGGCGTCCCGTGCTACTTGGTTTTCAACTTCCATACTTTCCTCCTGGGTGTGTAGGTCCTCTTCTTCATTGCCCGCTCCTTCAACACCATATCACATATCAGTAATTTGTGATGCTGCACACACTCTTCATTCATTATAACTTTTACATCCTTCACTAACCTATCAACAACCCTCCTGGCCAGGAAATAATTAGTCTGGCTATTGTTACTCCCAGAATTGCATGTAATCACCCTACTCTCTAAAAACTGTTTTGCACACAGGCATGTTCATTGCCTTATTAGACTATAATATTCTTTCCGCTTCCGTATTTCTCGTACCATATGTGTATTCCCTGTGCACCGCTTCATATCCATGAGCCGTGGCAACCACATGATCATTCAAATCCCCATCCAAAATGACAATCTCATCATCCCCCATACCACCAGCCTCACACATCATCATGTCATTCCCAATTGTGTCCTTCTCATCATCATCCAATCTAACTTGTGGGGCATATGCCAAAGTAAATGTAACCAGGAGTTTTCCAAACAATATTTTCCATGCTGTTATCCTTTTACTTTATTCTCATTTCATCCATAACACATTCCAACCATTTCCCTTCGACCAGCACATCCACACCACCATATCCGTCCACACTTCCCATCCAAAATTACTTATACCTACAATGGTCAAAGTCTCCATCACATCCCCACATATTTCACTCTTCAAGCTGTCTACATTCCAAAAACCTCTCGGGTGATTTGGGTTCCCCAGGCTTGTTTAGTGCTTGGTTTTCATTTAGTAATGATAGGTAAATGAAGGAGGGGAGGGAGTGGAGTACAGGCCCTCCCACCTGCACAGCCCCAGGTGCAGGCAGCTGTGTCCAGTGGCTGTGGCAGTGGCCTCAGGGCACCCTGCCAGGACAGCTGCAGGGGCATCCTCCTTGGACCTAGAATTTGGCTGTCTGTTGTCTTGTTTTTATTTTCTCTTGGAGGGAACAGTTTGCAGGCACCTGGCCTTGGGTTCCTTCTTCCTTGCTTAAAAAAAAAATAAAGGTGCACCTTGGCACAGTACCTGTCTCGCCATTTGACACAATGACAGGCGAGCATCCTGGGGTACCTCTTCCAGGTTCGGACCCTTCTCTTTTAGGTAGAAGCTTCAGCCTGGGAACCACAATGCCCTGTACACTCTGGCATGGATCTGAACCCTACTCCATCCCGGCCCCAAAACTGTGCTGGCACCACGCCTCACATCGTCCAGCACTTGGTAGCGAGGACAAAGTGTTCTGGCCTCATTCCCTTCCTGGCATCAACCCCTGTGACATAGTAGGGTACAGTGTGTACAGTAGTGTGTCAAGTACTTGAAGTATATATAAGACAGAAGTGTTAGTTTCGTTTTTTGTTTCGGTTTTGAAAGTTCTAACATGCTTGCATGCATTGACTTTGGTCACCAATTGGCGGCTCTCCATGCTGCTCGATCTCTGGCAGCCTTCCTGTTCAGCTCATTAACCCTGAGGTCACACTTAATGACCTTGTCCCAGGTCTCTATTGGTCTACCTTTTTTTGTCGCCTAATTGCTATTTTCCTCCACAGAAACTGATGGCAACTGCACAGTATTAACCCTGCAGTCAAAGAGGCAACCCCAGAAAACAAGACAGCCCTAGACAGCAGGATGGCAACATATGGCAAGAAAATGACGGCAGACAATGAGATGGCACGCTAAGATGACGAGATGGCAACAGGAGAGGAGATGGCAACTTGGACAGCGAGATGGCAACAGCAGAACACAACTCAAGAGATCAAGATGGCAGCCATGGAGAGCAAGAATGGCAGTCAGAGAAGTCATCAGTATCTGGGTCAAAAGTGGCGTAGTGGGCTTCTTAACACCTTTCCCTTAGCGATTTATTTTCCTTTATGTCCAAGCTTTCTCTCATATGCTGGCTACTGTTTTAATATCGATAGTTTGCATCAGTAACAAGACTAAGGTGAAATGTGTAGACTAAATCGCTAAGGAAGAGTTGCTAGGAAGCCTTCAGATCCACAAAGCCCTGTAGTGTGTATTTGTATTTTTTTTTTTTTCTAATGTGTTCGACTCCGGGCTTAGGCTTCACAGCCTGCTTCCAAGGCCCAATAGTCCTCCTACATGTCATACACCTCTACATGTCATCACTTCGGCGCTAACACTCACCGTCCATATTGAATACATACTAGGGCTGTCTCATACAGGACTGGTGTATTGGTATTAGTGGGGGTATTTTTACGACATGTCGGCGGGTCTTCTGGTAGATCGGTAAAGTCTGCTTTACATGAAATTCAAATCCTTAAACTGTTCCCTGCCCCAGCCTGGATTTGAACCTGAGTCCGATAGGACTGCAGGCCACCTCTCTACCGATTGAGCCACCACAGAAGTTATAGTGGCGCTTGTATACCGTTACTCTGGTAGGCAATCCACTCCTATATCTATTGTCAGATGCATTAATCCCACAGTGGGTGGCCACAAACAAATCGCCTCCATGTCGCCCTACCCCCATCCACTTCCATGCCCTCCCCTCAGCTCACACCCCTTTCCCTCATGTACCTCTTCACTCCATCCCTTCATCTCATCCTCGGCCTCTCTCCCAGTCCACCTTACTCACATACACTTTCCTCGTCAGTCCCTCATTCTCCATCCTCTCCACATGGCCAAACCACCTTAGTGTATTTCTCCTAACGCTTCCTATCACATCTACATTCACACAACAACGCTCCTTCACGTCCTCATTTGTCAGTCTGTCTCTCCATGTGACTCCACAGGCTCCTCTCAAATAACTCATTTCCATTGCCCTCACTCTTGACTTCTGTCCCTCCAACAAGGTCCAAGCTTCACTTCCATACGTTAGAGTTGGTATCACAATACTGTGATCTAGTAACTTTTTCACTTCCATGCTCACTTCCCTGTCTCTTATCACTGCTTTCAAAGAACCACCAACCTTTCTTCCCTGTTGTACTCTTTCAAGCACTCATCCTCCAAACTTCCATCCTTACTCATCACACTACCCAAGCACTTAAACGCACTCACATTTTCCATTTCCTCCTCATCCAGCCTCACTGTTCATTCACTGACTTCATTTCTTTCGAAGACCATAACTTTACTCTTCCCTACATCCCCCTTTAGATTCTGTTACATACATACTCTCCCAGACTCGTCCACCAAGCCTTGCAGCTCCCCTTCGTCTTCATATAACAACACAGTATCATCTGCAAACAATAATACAGTGAGTTTCCAAACACTGCCCTCTCTCACTAGGGCCGCTCCAACATCCACTGCCCTACCTTGTATCTCTTTTATAATCCCATCCATGTACAGATTGAACAACCATGGAGACATGACACATCCCTGTTTCAACTCAACCTTCAAAGAGAAAAATTCACTCAGTTCACCATCCACACGCACTGCAGCCTTAGCAACCCAATACGTACTCTTCACAGCATTCAACAACTTCCCATTTACTCCATATAGTCTTAATATTTTCCACAATCCTTGTCTATCCACCCTGTCATTTTCTTTCTCCAAACCCATGAAAGCCGCATACAACTTCTTTCCCTTCTCTAGGAACTTTTCCACTAAAGATCTAAGAATGAATATCTGATCTACACAACCTCTTCCTTCCTAAAGCCTCCCTGTTCTTCTCCAACTAATTCCTCTGTTACTTCCCTACCTCTGTCAATAAGTATCCTACCATACACTTTTCCTATTACACTAAGAAGACAAATGCCCCTATGATTACCTTACACTTCTTTTTCCCCTTTTCCTTTGTACAAGGGAATAATTAAACCTTCCAATCCTCAGGGACTCTATCTTCCTCCCAGGCCAATCTGCACATTTTCCACATCCATTCTACTTCTATATATCCCCCATGCTTTAGCATTTCACCACACACTCCATTAATTCCTGGGGCTTTCCCCATTTTGACTTTCTTCATTGCTTCCACAATTTTCATCCTACTGATTTCTTCCTGTCTTCTCACGTCCCTCCTTCTCCCAGCCATTCCCCAGCCACTTATTCTCACAATACTTCATTCTCTATGGTTAGCAGTTTCTTAAAGTGTTCTCTCCATCTGCTCGCTTCTTCTCCTTTCTCCATTAGCAATCTCTGTTTTTATATTTCACACCCCTACAAACTTCATTATCACCCTGTCTAACTCTCTTTACTTCTTTCCAGAACATTTTCTTACAGTCCCTCCACTTTGCACTCAATTTCTTTGCAAATTCCTCATCCACTCTCTTCGTACTCTTACTAATCTTTTCACCTCTCTCTTCCTTTCTACATATAACTCTGTCTTCCGTCTCTGAACTTCATCTATGCCTCTGCTTCCCATCCACTCATTATATGCTTTCTTTGTACCACAGCCTGTTTCACCTCTTCATTCCACCATGCAGTTCCTTGACCCCCCTTTCGTCTTCTCTTCACCCCACACACCACCTCACATGCTGCACAGATTTCTTCTGTGAATATCTTGCACACAACTTCCACGTCCCCTATCTACTCCAAATCATATTTACCCAATTGCTCCTCCATTTCCCTCGTATTCTGCCTTTTTTCCATCCTCTTGCAACCTTGCTACCCTCCTTGTATGGACTACTACCTCCTGTCCTTCTCTTCTATTCATCCATTGCATTTGTACCTTGACTTTCACCACCATCAAGCGGTGGTCAGAAAGTCCATTCCCTCAACCTCTATATGCTCTTACATCCATTACGTACCTTCTCCTCCTTTCATCCACACACATATAATCAATCATTACCTTCCGTTCATTCAGTTCACCACCCACCCTTCTTATCACTCGCCACATACACCTGTGTATCATTTTGTCTCTAAAGAGGGTATTTGCTATCACCAACCCCCTCCCTACACAAATGTCCACTAGAGCACTGCCATTCTCATCCACTTCTGCAGGCGCACCCCACTCACCAACTACTCCATCCACCTTCACATTCCCTACTTATCCATTCACATCTCCAATTAAAAACTCTCTCATTTCTATGAAACTTTTCCATGTACATTTCCATATTTGCCCAGAACTCTTCTTTCACTCTGCTTGCACGATCTTGCATTGGCGCATACACACACACAATCACCCACGTTTGTAATCTTACTTTCAATCTTGCCCACGCAATTCTTGAACTAACTAATCCATAGTCTCATATATTCTCCTTCCATCTCTTGCACACAACAGTACACACTCCCTGTTTTGCCCTCTCATTCTCACCTACTCCCACACATATACCCCATCCATACTCCCACTCTCTCACACTGTCACCTCCCCATTTAGTCTCAGTCAAACCAGATTTGTCCACCTTTGCACCTTGAAGCACCTGGACACTCTTTCCTTCACCTCGTCATTCGCACCTCTTACATTCCACTTTCCAGTCCGTACCATGTCCTTTGGACTGTCCTTGGTTATCACCTGTTGGTCTGTCTGGGTCCGAGGTATTTTGTTCGTATTTTTAGTTAGTTGTTTTCCAGGGAGGGGCACTAACCCTCCGCCAACCCACTTGTTGACACGTAGGGAACACGTATTGGTTGGTTATAAGGTTACCACCCAGCGTGTTAGATGATTTTCTGGTTTATGGGAAATCATTTGGCTTGTCATTCAGCGTTCAGTTACTGTGGAATAGTGTACCACTACACTGAGTGAGTGGATGATGGGCGCCTCCACCATCCACACCTTTAATATTCCTGTATTTCCCAAGGTGATAGAGTGATTGCTGCTAGCGAGAGAGGAGAGACAGAATCGGAGCAGCTGAGAGACCTTAATGTACCAGACAATTGAGAGAGAGAGAGAGAGAGAGAGAGAGAGAGAGAGAGAGAGAGAGAGAGAGAGAGAGAGAGAGAATTGGAGGCAGCTGAGAGACTTCAACTTACCAGGCATTAGAGAGAGAGAGTGAGGGAGAGACTGATGCTAGGGTGTGAGAGACAGGATCAGAGCCAGTTGAGAGACTTTAATGTACTGGGCAATGAGAGAGAGAGAGAGAGAGAGAGAGAGAGAGAGAGAGAGAGAGACTGATGCTGGGGAGAGAGGAGAGACAATTAGAGGCAGCTGAGAGACTTCAACGTACCAGGCGATAGAGAGAGAGAGGGGGGGGGGGAGAGACACTGATGCCAGGGAGTGAGACAGGATCAGAGCCAGTTTAGAGACTTTAATGTACTGGGCAATGAGAGAGAGAGACTAGCTTGGGAGAAAGGAGAGACAGAATCGATCCAGCTGAGAACCTTTAATGTACCCGTGTTTTCCCAGGCGAGAGAGACTGATGCTAGGGAGAGAGAGAGAATCAGTGCCAGCTGAGTGAGTGAGAAGAGGAGATCGGAGCGCCGGGCAGGACAGGTTACAGGTTGTATTTGTCTTTGTATTTTTCCTTTAGGGTGTGATTGGTGTGTGTGTTGTTCTAGGGTGAGCAGCGTAGAGTGGAGTAGGAAAGCAGGGGGAAGAGAAGCAGGGCTGAGACCAGGAGGGCAGGGTAGAAACAGGGCCGGATTTACCTACTTGTGGGCCTCAGGCTAAACTCATCAGTGGGCCCCCCAAATTATAGAAATGTTTATATATGTTTATGCCAGTTGAAGACAACTATGGCCCTATACTTATTGTACAGGGACCCCATACTTTGGGCCCTATACTTATTGTACAGGGACTCCATACTTTGGGCCCTATACTTATTGTACAGGGACACCATACTTTGGGCCCTATACTTATTGTACAGGGACCCCATACTTTGGGCCCTATACTTATTGTACAGGGACCCCATACTTTGGGCCCTATACTTATTGTACAGGGACCCCATACTTTGGACCCTATACTTATTGTACAGGGGCCCCATACTTTGGGCCCTATACTTATTGTACAGGGGCCCCATACTTTGGGCCCTATACTTATTGTACAGGGGCCCCATACTCCGGGCCCTATACTTATTGTACAGGGGCCCTTATGGTTGAGAATATATTATATAATGAAATACTGGGTGTACACTTGAAACAAGGTTATACACTGGCACGTTGCCTGACAAATTAGTTTCAGTGGGTCCCCAGATACCGGTGGGCCCCAGGCCAATGGCCTACTTGGCCTATTAGTAAATCCGGCCCTGGATAGAGAGGAGGAGAGCAGGGTAGAGAGGAGTAGGAGAACGGGGTAGAGAGGAGTAAGAGAGCGGAGTAGAGAGGAAAGCAGGGTAGAGAGGACAAGGAGAGAAGGGTAGAGAGCAGGAGACCAAGCGAGATGGAGAAGAGATAGCTTATTGCAACGAATTCAGTGATATGCTTTGATACCTGAACTATTTTGTGGCATACTTCAGCGATATACTTTCAATATACCTTTGGATATTACCACCACCACCTGCCAGAGTAACTTTACATGCTGCTGTCGTGGGTCTAATGTGCTTTGTAAATATGTGAGTTGCAAAGATGAATATATGTACGATATTTCAATAAAAGAGCCATTTGTCTATCAAGTTTATTCGACCTTTTATAATATGGTTGGTATTTATATATGGAAATGGGTAAAAGTCTACGGATATAAAACCCACATTTTAGATTTGTTTATTTTTTGAGAACCAGTGGAGTATGGCATTAGCTCTATTACTTCAATCTTTTCGCTGATAAGGATAGTAAAACCAGGACTTCCATTACTTATGCTTTATTAATGAATCCTTACCATAATTTTCTAAGTCTATAGTGAAGCAAAAGTACTATTAAAAGTTCCATTGCTACTTATGGAACAGATTTGCCTCATGGTTTGGTATGCTTGTAAAGTTTTCAAAACATTAAGACTTAAGAGGGCTGCCTGTGTTAGGAGGAGGGTAGGAAGAGGGCTGCCTGTGTTAGGAAGAGGGCTGCCTGTGTTAGGAAGAGGGCTGCCTGTGTTAGGAAGAGGGTGCCTGTGTTAGGAAGAGGATGTCTGTTAGGAAGAGGGGTGGCTGTTATGAAGAGAGCTGGCTGTGTTAGGAAGAAGGCTGCCTGTTAGGATGGTGTATGCTTGTGTTAGGAAGAGGGCTGCCTGTGTTAGGAAGGAGGGTGCCTGTGTTAAGATGAGGGTGCTTGTGTTAGGAAGAGGGGTGCCTGTGTTAGGAAAAGAGCTGGATGTTAGGAAGAGGGCTGGATGTGTTAGGGAGAGGGTGTCTGTGTTAGGAAGTGAGCTGGGTGTGTTATCAAAGCCAATGCAGGTGTTGATAAATTATAATTGGTGTCCTCTGTCCAAGCCATTTTCAGAATAGTTAATGCCTCTTCCTTTGACTCATGCCTTTCCAAATACCGATTCCTTTTGCACTATCAAACACAGGCCACAAAATTAAGCTGTCAAAATTCCAGAGCTTATTTCATAGTCATCCTTGTCAAAATCCATCTAGGTTTTCCAATCAGACACTACCCCCTTATCAAATCTTATCACCAGCCCTGAATGTGGCCCAAATACTGAAACATCTCAAGGTTGGATTGATTTAGCTAGGGATGGATGGCAGAATGGATGGCTGGATGAACGGATGGATAGATTGGTGGATGAATGGATGGATAAATGGATGGGTGGATGGGAAGGTTGGATTGCTTTAGTTAAGGGCGGTATGGGGCTCAGTTTTCCATGCAGAAGGAGATGGAAAGAAAAATATACAAAGTCCTAATTTCTCTTTTCTCCATACATACATAGGTACATGATGCTCCACTTCTTCGTGACTAGGATTACATTAGTCTTGAATAGTCTAAGTGGCTCTAGACACCGTAATAACTCTTCCTTAGTGAGCTAATCTGAGCAAAACACTTGAGTATCCCCTTATCACGAAAAAACGAAAATACAGTACAAGTTCCTGCCGCAATCGTAGTGGGGCGTAGTGGCATAGTGGATAGAGGCGTGGCCTGCTGTCCTCGAGGTCCCGGGTTCGATTCCCGGTGAGATAGAGGATTATTAATGTGGTAATGTCCGTTGTGGCACGTCATGTTGTGTGGGGCAGTTTGGCAGTCACGTAGTGGTGTGCCTGTTGGGGGGAATGTAAAAGGAAATACATATACACACGCACACCAGACAGAGATACATATGCCAAAGGGTAGGGCGTGGAAAGGAGGGGGTTTTATTTCCAAGTCCAAAAAAGCCATATTGGATTTTTTGGACTTGTAAAATAAAACCCCTTCCCTTCCTCGCCCTACCTTTATGTATATGTTTGTATGTGTGTGTTTGGTGTATGTGTGTGTGTATGTCGGTGTGGGTCTTAATGTGTGTGCCTACTTTTACATTCCTTCCAAAGAAGCAACCACTACGTGATTGTCAACACCCCCACCTCTCACCTCATAAGCAAGTCACTAGTAACTCGCCCCACTGCAATATATCAACCTCTATCTCAACCGGGAGTCGAACCCTAGTCAAGCAGCAGGTCACTAAGGACACTGCCACACTTTTAAATACCTTTATCTCGCCCGGGGATCGAACCCAGGACCTCATGGTTTAAAGGCCAGCATTAAACTGACCCAGCCACCACGCTCACACTTTGTAAGCGCCAAAACTCCTACTGTATTTTCTTTGTTGCTTGTTAGTGTTAAATAAGGGAATAATGAATTATAACACAGAGTAAGTTGCTAATGAAAAGATGTTGCGATCCACTTAGAATATACTGTATAGGTCTAATTAATGCTAGTCACGAAGAAGTGGAGGTAATCGTGTATCTACTTATAAACATAGGGAGTAAATAAAAAGTGGAGCTTAGTATTCTTTATTTTTTATTTATTTTATTTTTTTTTACAATACTTTCATTATCTTCTGTTATTTTATTTACCGTGTCTCTCGGGCTCCTATGACCCCCTCAGCTGGACCAAATCGCCCGTCGTCAGCTGTAAAGAATATACTAGAGCCATCCCAGTCATGTGTCTTAATTCTCCCAGCTCCCATGACTCCCTCTCAGCTTAATAAAATCGTCTGGTTCTATTGAATTATCACTAGAATTATCCCAGTTTATAAATGCCCAAGTTTACCAATTAATGCCCTGGCCAACTCTAGTTCTTCATTCCAGCTGACGGGGGAGACTATGATATTAGGCTAAGAGTGAAATTTAGGAGTCTAAGAGAGAGAATTCGATACGTCAATCACTCTAATTTGGCGAAAAAAAATGTTTGCCCTCCCTCCATCTTGATTTCTGACCCGCAGCAATATATTAAAACTAGAATATGATGCCAGTCACGAAGAAGTGCTATGGGAAGGATGTAGAGCCGTAGTATTGTTTTTTCTGCCACTGAGCTACGTGAAATAAGCTGCAAAAGGACGAAAAATTCCCTCCAGTCACTCTATAGTTACGACCCAGCAATCAAGTTGGAGAGAGGACAATTTTAGGCCAAGTTAGAGTAAAAAGAACAGTGTCGTCTGTTTGGTGTCTTTCCTTCCCAGCTGTGTAACAGTGGCGCCATCTCGTGCGTGGAATGCGAGAATCCAAGGCACATTCAGTTCGAGGACGCATATCTAGTTTTTCGAAATTTAGATGTTAGAGATAAACTTCACTGAGCCCTTCCATACGACAAGGCTACCCAAAGCCGAACAGAATCGTCTGAAAATATAAAAAGTAATATATAAAACGTCTACATGATATAAAAACATCTGGCCACCTCCAGGACTCGATCTCTGGCGCCTAGAACACGGCGCACTCAATCTGCTAACGTCATATTTTAGCTCTTACTCTGCTGGCTTCAGACTATATCAAGCAGCTTAAGAAATTCTCAAGATGATGGGACAGAAACAGTCTTCATTAATTCCTAGATTGAGAATGATTGATTTGCTTAGTTCAAGATATTATTTCCTGCCTCCCTACCTCTCTGTACCCCACCCAACCCCGATCCTACCCACTGCACCCCACCCAACCCCGCTCCTACCCCACTGCACCCCACCCAGCCCCACTGCATCCCACCCAACCCCACTGCACCCCACCCAACCCCGATCCTACCCCACTGCACCCCACCCAACCCCGATCCTACCCCACTACACCCCACCCAGGCCCACTCCAACCCCACTGCACCCCACCCAACCCCACTGCACCCCACCCAACCCCGATCCTACCCCACTGCACCCCACCCAACCCCACTGCACCCCACCCAACCCCACTGCACCCCACCCAACCCCGATCCTACCCCACTGCACTCCACCCAGCCCCACTCCTACCCCACTGCACCCCACCCAACACCACTCTTACCCCACTGCACCCCACCCAACCCCGATCCTACCCGACTGCATCCCACCCAACCCCGCTCCTACCCCATGCACCCCACCCAACCCCATTTTTACCCCATTGCACCCCACCCAACCCCGATCTTACCCCACTGCACCCCACCCAACCCCACTCCTACCCCACTGCACCGCACCCAACCCCACTCCTACCCCACTGCACGCCACCCAACCCCACTGCACCCCCCAACCCCACTCCTACCCCACTGCACCCCACCCAACCCCACTCCTACCCCACTGCACCCCACCCAACCCCGAGAGAGAGAGAGAGAGAGAGAGAGAGAGAGAGAGAGAGAGAGAGAGAGAGAGAGAGAGAGAGAGAGAGAGAGAGAATGCTACGTGTCTTGTAATCACTCACCTGCATTGCTAAAAATTCACCTCTTGAGCATTCATTCTCGGTCTCCTTCTACCCCTGCCTTCCATCTTCAATCCCTCCAAACTTTCGTAGATGGTCAGCCTTTGGTTCTTCCTCTCTGTAAAATAATGGTACCCTTACATTATTATTACTTATTATTGTTTATTATTATTATTATTATGAGTTTGAGAGATTGTGTAAGAAACGGAATCTAAAGGTGAATGTAGGGAAGAGTAAAGTGATGGTCTTTGAGAGAGGTGAAGTTAGTGAATGTACAGCGAGGTTGGATGGTGAGGAATTGGAAAATGTGAGTACGTTTAAGTACTTGGGTAGTGTGATGAGTAAGGATGGAGGTTTGGAGGGTGAAGTGCGTGAAAGGGTACAGCAGGGAAGAAAGTTTGCTGGTTCCTTGAAAGCAGTGATAAGAAACAGGGAAGTGAGCATGGAAGTGAAAAAGTTACTACATGACAGTATTGTGATACCAACTCTAACGTATGGAAGTGAAGCTTGGACATTGTTGGAAGGACACAAGTCAAGAGTGAGAGCAGTGGAAATGAGTTATTTAAGAGGAGCCTGTGGAGTCACGTGGAGAGACAGGCTGACGAATGAGGATATAAAGGAGCGTTGTGGTGTTGATGTGGATGTGATAGGAAGCGTTATGAGGAACACACTGAGGTGGTTTGGCCATGTGGAGAGGATGGAGGGTGAAAGACTGACGAAGAGAGTGTATGTGAGTGAGGTGGAGGGGGGAAGAGGGAGGGGGAGGCCGAGGATGAGATGGAGGGATGGGGTGGAGAGGTATATGAGAAAGGGGGGTGTGAGTTGGGAGCAGGGCAGTGAAATGGCGGGGGACAGGGCGACTTGGAGGCGATTTGTTTGTGGCCACCCCAAACGGGATTGAGGCGTCTGGCAATAGATAGATAGATAGATTATTATTATTATTATTACTATTATTATTATTATTATGTTTGGTATTATTATTATTATTATTATTATTATTATGTTTGGTATTATTATTATTATCATTATTATTATTACTACTACTATTACTACTACTACTACTACTACTATTATTATTATGTTTGTTGTTGTTGGTGGTGGTGTTGTCATTGCTATTATTATTATTATTATTATAACTTATTATTTTTGTTGTTATTATTATTATTATTGTTATTATTATTATTATTATTATTATTATTATTATTATATTGTTAATATAATTTTTATTAATTTTTTTTTATTATTATTATTATTATTATTATTATTATTATTAAGGAAATTAACCCAATAATGAACCTAAGATGAAACTTAAAAATGAACCTAAAGTGAACCTAAAATTGAACCTAAGGTGAACCTAAAATGAACCCCTAAAATTGAACCTAAAACGAACCTAAAAATGAACCTTAAAAAGAGTGTATGTGAGTGAGGTGGAGGGGGGTGAGGGAGAAGAAGACCGAAGATGAGAGAGAGAGAGAGAGAGAGAGAGGGGCAGTTTGAGATGTAGTAATGTGTCATTGTGTGAAGTTGCCTATCAATTTATCTATCCATGCATCTATCCAACCATCTATCTATCTATCTATCTAACAAGCGAATTATAGTGACATTAAGAGTAACATGATTTACCTTTTAACGGAGAGAAGTGATGGCTTTCTGGCTTTCTCCCTGGCTTTCTCCCTGGCTTTCTCCCTGGCTTTCTTCCTGGCATTCTCCCTGGCTTTCTTCCTGGCTTTCTCCCTGGCTTTCTCCCTGGCTTTCTTCCTGGCTTTCTCCCTGGTTTTCTTCCTGGCTTTCTCCCTGGCATTCTCCCTGGCTTTCTTACAGCTCCGTACGTCTATCTGTCGACTAAAATTATCATTATTATTATTATTATTATTGTTATTATTATTATTATTATTAGTAGTAGTAGTATATTTACTTTTATTTACATTATTATTTTTATTATTATTATTATCATCATCATCATCATCATTATTATTATTATTATTATTATTATTATTATTATTATTATTATTACTACTACTACTACTACTACTACGGTGTTATGATGATGATGATGATGATGATGGTGATGATGATTATTATTAGTGCCCTCTCTCCATATTCAGTGCTAAGACGTAACAATAGATTAACTCTGGAATATGATGCTAGTCACGAAGAAGTGCTATGCCACTAAAAACATCCATGTCAGCTTGTCCTCCAGGATGTGTCGTCCTCCCTCCAGCTAACACTAACGTCATTCTTATACCTCTCCACCACATCCATCCACCTCTTCCTCGGTCTCCCTCTCTCGCGCTCCATCTCACTCACATACACTCTCCTAGTCAGTCTCTGACTCTCCGTTATCTCTATAAAGCTCCTTCACTTCCTCATTTGTTTGTCTGTCTCTCCACGTAACTCCACATCCACATCAACTCCACAACGCTCCTTCACTTCCTCATTTGTCTGTCTCTCCACATAACTCCACATCCATATGCACACCACAACGCTCCTTCACTTCCTCATTTGTCTGTCTCTCCACATAATACATCCACATCCATACCACAACGCTCCCTTTCTTCCTCATTTGCCTGTCTCTCCACGTAACTCCACATCCACATCAACTACACAACGCTCCTTCACTTCCTCATTGTCTGTCTCTCCACGTAACTCCACATCCACATCAACTCTACAACGGTCCTTCACTTCCTCATTGTCTGTCTCTCCACGTAACTCCACATCCACGTGCACACCACAACGCTCCTTTACTTCCTCATTTCCATGTCTGTCTCTCCACGTAACTCCACATCCACATCAACACCACAACGCTCCTTTACTTCCTAATTTGCCTGTCTGTCTCTCCACGTAACTCCACATCCACATCAACATCACAACGCTCCTTCACTTCCTCATTTGCCTGTCTGTCTCTCCACGTAACTCCACATCCACATCAACATCACAACGCTCTTTTACTTCCTCATTTGCCTGTCTGTCTCTCCACGTAACTCCACATCCATATGCACACCACAACTCACCTTCACTTCCTTATGTGTCACGCTGTCTGTCTTTCCTTACCTTTGTTTACCTGGGCAAAACATGGAAGCTGTTTAAACATCACAAACACTGAAAAAAGAGACACACAGCTCGAGCGTCCTCCCCCTCTCACGGTTCGCAAGTGACTCATGGGGTTCGAAGCTTCTATGGTTCACTGAGCTCGATTTCGAGAAAAAAAAAAAATCGTTTTTAATCCTGCTAAGTATTATTTATTCTGAAAATGCTGCATTGGTTGTAAAGAAAAGTCAGGAGCAGCTGAGGAACTTCCCCTGAGCCGAGGCTAAACCCGACTGATGGCATTATAATGTCTTTCTTTCCCTCAAAATGCCTCTTCACCAAGTAGACCTATTTACCTATACCCACGAGGGGTGTGCCTCTACCACAAGATTTCCTATTTCGGGTTTCTAGTTAAAATCCATGAAGAAACGAGGTCAGATGGAAGAACGTATCTGGAAATAGGAGTGAAACATCCGTAGACTTTATTGTTCAGCTTTTTTTTTTTTTTTTTTTTTTTTTTTTTTCCCTATTATACCCATCGAACCCCATCATTTACACGAAAATTCATGGATACCATTTTTAGATAGAATTCACATCTATTACCCGTTTCATTTTGGGCAAAATATCTCGTTTGGTTTTCTCTAAAATGCCAGATATAAAAAAGTGACCCATTTTTACCCATTTCCCTGTGAAGGTACGGTGATGAGACCTAGCTCACGGGATAGAGCAGTAAAATAGGGCATATTGATAAACGGCCGTCTCCGCGGCTCAGTTTTGCTCTAAAATGCACCGTTTTCGAGATATTTGCACTTTTGCGTTTTCAATGCTGTTTCACTTTGGGCTAAACATCTCAGTTGGTTTCCTCTAAAATGCCACATTTACAAAAGTGACCCATTTTTACCCATTTCCCTTTGGAGGTATCGTGATGAGACCTAGCTCACGGGATAAAGCAGTAAAAAATGGGCTAGACTGTTAATAACTATCGCCGTCGCTCAGCTTTGCTCTAAAATGCACCGTTATCGAGATAATTGCACTTTTGTGTTTTCAGTGCCAGGCTGGTCCTCCTGGGCCACAGATTTTAAGCCTGGTAGATGGCGCCTCCAGTGCCTTACTTACACTACAGCAGCAGCCACTGCCTCCCACACTGCCAACCCATTCTTCCTCCTGTGCCAACCTCTTCCCCTACCAGTGTCATCCTCCTGCTCTACCAGTGCCAACTTATTCCTGTGGCAGTGCCAGTACCAACCTCTTCCTGTGGCGGTGCCAGTACCAACCTCTTCCTGTTCCAGTGCCAGTGCCAACCTCTTCCTGTTCCAGTGCCAGTGCCAACTTCTTCCTGTTCCAGTGCCAGTGCCAACCTCTTTTTGTGGCAGTGCCAGTGCCAACCTCTTTCTGTGGCAGTGCCAGTGCCAACCTTTTCCTGTGCCAGTGCCACTGTCAACCTCTTCCTGTGCCAGTGCCAACCTCTTCTCTCTCCAGTGTCATCTCCATCCTCCTCCATTGCAATGTGTGTGTGTGTGTGTGTGTGTGTGTGTGTGTGTGTGTGTGTGTGTGTGTGTGTGTGTGTGTGTGTGTGTGTGTGTGTAGTAACGAAAAACGGATGTAGTTTGCAAGCTGTTGTTTGTCAGTCCTATTCTACCTATGCCACCCCCAGGTTGCACGTAGTAAATGAGACCCCGATCTATTGGACGTTTCACCCTGGGGCATAAATCTTAACCCTGCTGGAGTGGTGGGTTCAGGTGCAGCGTGACGTCACTAGACCTTGGGGTAGGGCAGGGTGGAGTACTGTAGGGTAGGGTAGGGTAGGGTGGGGTGGTGTAAGGTAGAGTAGGGTGGGTATGGTAGGGTAGGGTAGAATAGAATAGGATAGGATAGGATAGGATAAGATAGGGTAGGGTAGGGTAGGGCAGGGTTTGGTAGTGTAAGGTAGAGTAGGGTGGGTAGGGTAGGATAGAATAGGATAGGATAGGGTAGGGTAGGGTAGTGTAGGGTAGGGTAGGGTAAGGTAGGGTAGTGAAGGGTAGGATAGGGTAGGTTAGGGTTGTGTAAGGTAGGGTATGGTAGGGTAAGGAAGGGTAAGGTAGGGTAGGGTAGGGTAGGGTAGGGTAGGGTAGGGTAGGGTAGGGTAGGGTAGGGTAAGGTAGGGTAGGGTAGGGTAGGGTAGGGTAGGGTAGAGTAAGGAAGGGTAAGGTAAGGTAGGGTAGGGTAGGGTAAGGTAGGGTAGGGTAAGGTAGTGTAGGGTAGGGTATGGTAGGGTAGGGTAGGTTAGGGTAGGGTAAGGTAGGGTAGGGTAAGGTAGTGTAGGGTAGGGTAGGGTAGGGTAAGGAAGGGTAAGGTAAGGTAGGGTAGGGTAAGGTAGGGTAGGGGGAGTCAGTAAAAGTTGACTAGTTTTGGTCTGGTAGTTTTAGGTAAGTTAACAGATAGATAAATAGATAGATAGACATGTATGATATTTTAATAATGAACTCTGATACACACAGATCTTTTGGCTTCTCTCTCTCTCTCTCTCTCTCTAGCCAGACGACTTAATCCAGTAAGGAGTGACCACAAACAAATCACCTCCATGTCGCCTTGTCCCCTGCCGTTTCGCTGCCCTCCCCCCCCCCACTTTCACCCCTCTCTCTCATATGCCTCTCTACTCCACCCCTCCATCTCTTCCTCGGTCTCCCTCTCCCCTCCTCCACCTCACCCACATCACTCTCCTAGTTAATCTCACATTCATTATGTAAGCTTCATTGATGTGTGTGTGTGTGTGTGTGTGTGTGTGTGTGTCAGTATGTAGTATGTGTGTTAGATTGAAGTGTGGCAATGTGAAGTTTCCTATCTTTCTATCTATCCATCCATCCATCTATCTGACTGTCCATCTATCTATCCACTCATCCCTCCATCCCTTCATCCATCTATCTATGTATCCATCTACCTATCAATCCTCCATCCATCTATCCATCCTCCATCCATCTATCAATCTATCATCCATCTATCCATCCATCCATCTATCAATCTATCTATTTATCCATCTACCTATCAATCTATCATCCATCCATCCATTCATTCATCTATCTATCCACCCATCCCTCCATCCATCTATCTATTTATCCATCTATCTATCAATCTATCCATTCATCTATCCATCCATCTGTCTATCTGTCTATCTATCTATCTATCTAATCTAACAGGCTTGAAATATAACAACTTTTAATGCAGGTAAGTGATGGCTGAATGGCTTACTGACTGGCTGGCTGACTGGCTGACTGACTGGCTGGCTGACTGGCTTTTCCTCTGGCTTTCCTCATGGCTTGCTTAGGATTTCCTGCAGTTCCGTACGACTATCTGTCGACAAAAAAAAAAAAAATCATCATCATCATCACCATCATCATCATCATTGTTATGATGATGATGATGATGATGATGATGATGGTAGTGAAGCATGTGTAATGGTTAATGGGCATCTAAGCGAATGGTTCGTGATCAGTGTGGGCGTGCGACAAGGTTGTGTGATGTCCCCATGGTTTTTCAATATATATATATGGATGGGGTGATGAGAGAAGTAATAACACGAGTAATGGAGAGGGGGATGGCGCTGGTAATGAATGGTGATGGATGGAATATCTCAAATTTGTTGTATGCTGATGATGCAGTACTACTTGCAAATACCGGACAAGAACTTGGTAGGCTAGTGCAGAATTTTGCTGATGTCTGTGAGCGTCGTGCCTTGAGAGTATATGTCAAAAAAAGTGAAGTGATGGTTCATGAGAGAGAAGGTGACTCCCAGTGTGATGTTACAGTGAATGGAGAGAGACTGGAATTGGTGAGAGAGTTCAAATACCTGGGTACACTGATAGAAAAGAGAGGAAAATGTGCAAAAGAAGTGGAAAGTAGGGTGACACAAGGAAGGAAAGTAGCTGGTGCTATGAAGGCTGTGTTAAGAAACAGAAGCTTGAGTGTCGCAGCTGCACGAGGCATGCATGAAAAAGTGTTAGTGCCAACTTTAGCGTATGGGTGTGAGAGTACGGTGTGGCATGAAAATGAAAAGTCAAGAGTGAAAGCAGTGGAGATGGGACTGCTGAGGAATGTATGTGGAGTGCAGAGAGTGGATAGGAAACGAAATAATGTTATTCGTGAAAGATGTGCAATGAAGAAGTCTGTGGACGCCAGAATCAAAGAGAGTGTACTGAGATGGTATGGTATGGTCATGTGGAGAGAATGGATAACAATAGAGTGGTGAAAAAGGTATATCTGAGCGAATTTGAAGGAGGGAGGAGGCGAGGTAGGCCAAGAAGAAGGTGGAGGGATATGGTGGATGAGTGTGTGAGGAAGAGAGGTTTGAAGTCGGTGAGGCTAAGGAACTGACAAGAGATCGAGCTGGCTGGATGAATGTTGTGAGAAGTGCATGATCAGGGATTTGGCACCCATTTTAACGTGACAGCGTTCGGACTGGCTATCAGATAGGTTTATGTGAAACTACAGAACATGGTGAAGTTGTTTTGGCCTATCAGATAGAGCCACGATTCCGTGAGCTTGGATGATGAGTGAATGGAAGCGTGGTCCATTGAACTGGGCAAACTTAGGTTGGCTGGACTATGCTACTTCTCACCCTGCCCTAGGGTGGGAAAGGAGGTCCGGATGATGATGATGATGATGATCATGATGGTGATGATGATGATTATTATTATTATCGTCATTATGTGGATACTGTCAGGCGTGAAAGGATTGAACTTTCCGGTGAGTCTCTTCTGTGTGGAGGAGTTTTGATATTTGGGAGACAAGTTATGTGCTGGGGGTGGGGCTGGATCAGCTCTGTGGCTAGAGTGAGGAGTGGTTGGAAGAAGTTCAGGGAGCTGTTGCCTCTCCTGACATTGAGAGGACTCTCCCTCCGTGCGAAGGGATCTTTGTATGCAGCATGTGTTACGAGTGTAATGCTGTATGGTAGTGAGACCTGGGCAGTAAAGGAAGAGGATGTTCGCAGGCTCAAACGTACAGAAACGATAATGATTAGGTGGATGTGCAGTGCGTCCCTGAGTGTCAGGCCTGGGAGGGGGGGGCTAGGTTTATGATGGATGAGTTGAGAGGAAGAATGTGACTGAAGTGTTTTGGTGTTGTGATAAGGAGGGTTAGATTGAGATCGTTTGGGAGGAAGGATGGGACTGGAGTGTACTGGTGCTGTGATGAAGAGGGGTAGATTGAGATGGTTTGGGAGGAAGGATGGGACTGGAGTGTACTGGTGCTGTGATGAAGAGGGGTAGGTTGAGATGGTTTGGGAGGAAGGATGGGACTGGAGTGTACTGGTGCTGTGATGAAGAGGGGTAGATTGAGATGGTTTGGGAGGATGGATCGGACTGGAGTGTATTGGTGTTGTGATGAGGAGGGGTAGATTGTTTGGGCATGAGGTTAACATGAAGGATGAAAACCGGGTGCAGAAAGTGAGAAGTGTGAACATCGGGGGTCTGGTTGCGAGAAGCAGACTGAAAAAGACCTGGGATGAGGTCATAGTGTGCGACTTCAGGGATAAGGAACTAAACAGAGAGGCTACCAGAGATCGAGCAGCATGGAGAGCCGCCATTAAGTAGAAAAATTTCTAGAGAGAGAAAAGTTGTATACGGTCTTCGTGGATTTGGAAAAAGCATATGACAGGGTGGATAGACAAGGATTGTGGGATTTATTAAGAATATATGGAGTAGATGGGAAGTTGTTGAATGCCGTGAAGGGTATGAATGGTGTGTCTGGATAGCGAACTGAGTGAATTTTTCTATCTGAATGCTGGATTGAAACAGGGATGTGTCATGTCCCCATGGTTGTTCAATCTGTATATGGATGGGGTTTTAGAAGAGATACAAGGTAGAGCAGTGGATGTTGGTGCAGCCCTAATGAAAGAGAGCAGCGTTTGGAAACTCCATGTACAGTAAGATCTCGCATCTAACGAGTAACAGGTACCAAAAAACACTCGTTAGATGCGAATTCGTTAGATACGAATACATAAACATATGGGGAACGTAATGCTAGGTGTTTTAAGGGTCGGCTTCCCGTCCCTCTAATGACTAGTGTGTAGCTGGGCTCTCCTTCTAGACCGGAGTTTAGACAAACAGGAGAGAGGGAGGACACAAAAACCCAAGGCAACAACCTTACACGTGTATTACTAAGTTCTACAGTGGAACGGGTAGGCTAGATGTCACGTATACAGATATACTGGACAATTACAACTCTTATGTCTATATATGGGTTATTAGTATCACGCAGGATACTGCTCGGGTCCAGATGAATAGCACTTGGGGCAGAGGTTTATATATTATTAGTTGCAGGAAGACTAAGTTTTATATATTCATGGAGTAGATGGTAATGTGTCACTGTTGGTAAGTATTACTTTAGCACTGGGGTCTGGGTACAGTTTTAGTACTATGCGGTGTTATCAGATGGTAGAGTATTCACTGCAATAGACCTGTGTCTTACTGCTTGGCCGTGTTCACGGTTGCACTGTCACTTTTATTCACTCCACCACTTTGATATTGTCACTGGTGCTTTTCTCACCGACTTCCTTTATGTGGTTAGTTCACTACTCTGCCTTCCTGTCACTGAGTCACAGACACTATGCTATCACTGTCACTCCTTTCTGGTCTGGGTGTCGTGGCGGTCAGGTGCAAGGGTGGCGGAGGTGATGCAGCCTCACTACTGACGGGGCTGGGTTCCGCCGGGGGCCTCTGCGTCCGGAGGCCACGGGATCACACGCAGGGGCATCCTCTCTCGTCCGGGGCTGTGGGTGGTGAAGGGACCCACGCTTTCAGGGCTGGGGACGTGAGTACGACCCCTCAGAGCTGGGGCCAAACAACTGCCTGAACTTCTTGCTCAGGCGCCTGACAAAGAACGAAGATCTCCGGCGTCTGGGTGTAGGGAGGTCCCGCCCGGGGGTCCTGGGGGCGGTCTGGGGGTCCCAAGGGCTGCAGTCCCCGGTGTTCGGCGGCGCCGTCAGAAAGGGGCTGCGGCACCGGCATACGTTGGGGTCCGTCAGGTGAGGCTTCTCCAGATCCAGCTGCAGGGAGAAGAGGCCAGGAGAAGTCACGGAGCCTCTCCAGTACTCCTCCAGGCTGGAGACTCTCTCTGAGTCGTAGGTTGGGGAACAGGAGTCAGCTCCTGACAGAGGAGTGGCTACAGGCCGTCTCCTGCCGTAGGGCCCGGCTACTGGCCGTGGCCTTCTAGGGGCGTGGCTACAGACCATCGTCAAGGCCGGGCTACTGGCTGTGGCCTGGGGGAGGGAGCAGCTACCAGCCAACTCAGGGGCACCTTCGGAACGGCTACAGGCAGTCTTCTGATGAAGGCGGGAGCGGCTGCAGGCCATCCCCCGATTTCCCTCAGAGCGGCTACAGGCCATCTCGGGAAGGGCACCTTCAGAGCAGCTACAGTCCGTCTCCTGACGAAGGCGGGAGCAGCTGCAGGCCGTCTCCTGATTCCCCTCAGAGCAGCTACAGGCCGTCTCCTGATTCCCCTCAGAGCAGCTACAGGCTGTCTCCTGATTCCCCTCAGAGCAGCTACAGGCCGTCTCCTGATTCCCCTCAGAGCAGCTACAGGCCGTCTCCTTCAGGAGGGTTGAGCAGCTACAGGCCATCTCAGGAAGGGCACCTTCAGAGTGGCTACAGGCCGTTTCCCGACAAAGGCAGGAGCGGCTGCGGGCCGTCTCCTGATTTCCCTCAGAGCGGCTACAGGCCGTCTCCTTCAGGAGGGTTGAGCAGCTACAGGCCGTCTCAGGGGTGCTGGCAGGAGCTGGAGTAACAGCTCCACCCTGATGTTGGTTGGGGAAGGCTCGCCCGGAGGGTAGTCTTGTATTCCTGCCTTATGGTGGCGGCGGGCGAGCTCCGGGTCATAGGGGCGTGCGGCCCGGGCGGACTTATGCCGTTGTCACCCTGAGTCCCAGCGCACTGTCGTTGCTCCTCTATGGGTTCCTTCTGGGGGTGTTGGGTCACCCCCTGTGGCACTATATTGCATTTTAGAGAAAATTATAAAAGGTAAAAAACAATGGATCGAACCCCTATTTTGACCCTATTTTCATTCATTATGTGATTATTGGCATTAAGTCATATAATCATACACAGTGATATAAAATATAAAATAAAAAAGAAACAATGTGGATAATTCACCTGTGAGTGATGAATGAGGTGTGTAAGGTGGTATCCGAGGCGGAAAGGGAGGCTACTGGACCGCTCCTCCTCCCTACCTACGTGTATTTCCCTGTATTGTGTGATATGTTGTATGGTGAAACCTGACAGTGCCCATAGTTACCTGGCCATCTATTATTGTGTACATCAAGGCCTGACAATGTCTACATCTACCTGGCCGTATATTACTGTGTACATCAAGGCCTGACGGTATCTATATCCACCTGGCCATATATTACTGTGTATATCGAGGCCTGACAGTGTCCATATCCGCCTGGCCATATATTATTGTGTATATTGGAGCCTGACTGTGTCCATACTTAGCTGTACTGTATATATTTGCTGTATATTGTGAAGGATAAGAATTAAGGTAATATATGTGTAAGGTTGGTCTGCCGAGTTTTTATGACCCGTTCCTCTTGTAGTTTATTCTAGTTCCGGTCTCGAAAGAGAACACCGCTCAGTAGCTAGTGTTCTTGGGATAAGAAGTCGACCTAAAAACACCTAGCATAACATATACATCCACGTCCCACACTGCCACAGGCTCCAACAGCAGCAGTTCAGTATAGGAAGGACGTAGCCCAGGGAGTTGTTCTTCCAAGGGGCAGCCTTTCAGTGTACAAGAAGAGATCAGTTGAGGCGCTGTATGCATAACTCATTACCCAGCATCAATTTTGCAAGGATGTAGCCGGTATATGCGTGGGATGAAGAACAATGTGCCATCAGCAACGCAGGTAATTTCTGGTCCCATGCCATCTGTTCCCCTACACAATTCAGTACTTGGCCAATTCTTTTCCCAGGGTCCAGTTGAATTTCTCCACCATCCCATCTGGTTGTGGCTTTAGTGGGTTCATCCTAGTCTTCTTGATCCCCAGTAACTTGCAACACTCACGGAACGCAGCAGATTCGAAGTTTCTACCCTGGTTTGAGTGCAGCTCCTGTGGCATCCCAAAACGACAGAAGAGGTCAACCAACACCTGAGCAACAGTTGCAGCAAAGGCTTCTGGCCACTTTGTAAAGTAGTCCATGGCAACACATATATACTGGTTTCCTCTTGCAGTGAGTGGCAGAGGTCCAGCAATGTCCACTGCGACTCTTTCCATCGGTACACCCACTTGGTACAACTGAAGAGGGGCGCAACCATGTCTCTTGGGTTCCTTCATGGCAAAGCATACATCACAGGCCCGATACCACTCTTCAACATCCTGAGGCATACCAGTCCAACAGAACTTCTGTTGCAGCCGACAGTATTTTTTTTCACTCACAGGTGCCCATTAATGATCTGGTTATGAGACTCTTCTAAGATCTCGGACCTCATTTTCTAAGGAACCATCAGTTGTCAATACTCGCTGAGGCCATAGGGTGTCTCCCACAGACGTTCCAGTAGTCCGTTGTTCAACCGAAGAAGGTCCCACTGACTCCAGTAGCTCTTAGTTGCAAGGCTGAACTTCGAAACCTTTTCCCAAGATAGTCACAATGTACTCTGCTGCAGCTACTCTAGCTACTCTAGCACTGGTTGTAAATCTGTATCCTCCATCTGCATCTTCTTCACATTTTTTTCAGCTGACACTCGCCCTGTCACTGCAGTACTGCTGCATTTCTTGCTGCAGTCTTCTTTCATTATACACTGCATGCAATCTGGGTCACAAGGCCTCTGACTCAGGCTGTCAGTATTGCCATGGACCCACCCAGGATGGTGCTGCACCTCATAGTTGTGCTGGTCCAGCTTCCTGAGCCAGCGTGCTAGTTGTCCTTCTGGATTCTTCAACGTCTTCAGCCACTTCAATGTTGCATGGTCCGTCCTGATGATGAAGTAGGACCCATACAAGTAAGGATGGAAGAGATCAAGGCTCTTCTTCACTGGCAAGAGTATCCTATGGTTCACATAGTAGTTCCGCTCTGGTGGGCTGAGCTTCTTACAATAATATGCCACCACATACTCTTTTTCATCTTTCTTTTGCAGCAGGACTCCACCAATACCATGGCAACTAGCATCACAGTCCAGGATGAATGCCTGAGGCTCCGTCCACAAGTTGCCTGAAACAGTGCTAGGAGCCTGTCAGGAACATACTAGATACATACTTCCAAACATGCCGCAAACATGTTCGTAAACTTGCCGGACTAAAAAGCTTCACAGTGCTGCAAACATGCCTCCAAACATGATCCAAACCTATATACAGTCCACATGTGTGCACAGAAGATAATTGCCTTCAACATGTTGGAGGAAGAGTACCTCTTACTTGCTGTATCTGCTACAGTAGTGTTATGTGGATATAAACCAAAACAGCCTCGGCAATACTGGGTTCGTTCCACCTTAAAGCTGGGAAATGAATTTAGGAATACAGTATGCTGTTCAAAGATATTATGTATGACGATGCAGGACTCTCACCTGAAGAAATTAGTGATGGTGGATCAATTATAAAGTTCTTCTGAATGTCTGCAACTGATTTTGAGGAGATCCTACATAAAATGGCACCATAAATTACGAAACAAGACACAAATATGAGAAAGTCAATTACACCTACAGATCGGCTGGCTGTGACTCTACGGTATCTGGCTAAGGGAGGCTTGTATCTCAGTCTGAGCTACACGTTCAAAACATCAAATAAGTCACCATCTGCCATTGTACCTGATGTATGCTCTGTTGTTATCAATGGTTTAAGTGAATATGTGAAGGTAAGGACAGTTTTACGTAATCCTTTATTACTGTATAATTTGTAATCATTCATTCATTCATGCATTCAGTAATTCATAAATGGATTTATTAATATTTTCATGTATTTATTTCTAATTTCTAATTATACTTAACTGAAACATTTTTACTGCAGGAGGGTGTCCAATAAATTCCAGATCATTAAACATCTGCTGTATCAAACACTTGCAGTTATATTCAATAGGGCCATGCACATGTCATGTGGATGTATTTATTAAAACCAATTTACTTATTACTGTTTATTCCAACAGGACATACATGACAGTATTAATATGATAACTAAGAATGCACACATTCATGACAATTTCATAATGATGGTTAATATCCTTGGGAATATAATGAATGTTATTCATTAGTATGGTAATGAGTGTGTGATTGTGCAAAACTCATACATGGCTGTGAAGGGTGGTTATTAGTGGACGGTGTGTCATAATGCCCTTGCCCTGCTTGATAAAAGTATTTTGTGGATCATATTTTCCACCATGTTCCTAGCGTGTTGCGATGAAACATTCTGAAGCTTAAAGACCACCAAATCATCGAAAGCCTGATATTCATCTTGTACAGGCCTGTTTTTCATGGACTGCATGACAGTATAAGCTTCCTCTGCCATTTCCTCATGTTTTCGTTTTGGGATACAACTCTTAGGCGACTGTGGAATGGTTGTGACCACACCCCCCCAACCACAGTTAGTGCTGGCCTCTTGTTCCATGTCTGTCGTTGGTTCAGAAATGTCCTCTTGTATAGGCGGTACACTCTGTCGAGAGGCAGATTCTTGTACAGCAGTACTCTACAATGGGAAAGTAGTGCACAATAACATATGTGAAATATATGCTTGGTGGAGCGAGCCCAACACCACCACCCTAGAAGGAGGGCATAGGGAGGTAATCCCACCCAACAAGGTAACAATGGGGAGGTATTTCCGTGCTCTGAGTGGAAACGACATATCACGTCACCCAGACAACCTTCACTGGTACTCCCCAGAAGGGCAGCGTGCCCAGTGGTAGCATCCACCAGATCTACCACCGAGGAGCAGATCACTGGTCGTCCCCCAGCTGCGCCATTCCCCAACGCCAGGAGGACAGTGTCCACCAGACCTCCAGTGCCTGCCAGGAGACCCTACGGGCCTCCTCCTCTGGTCGTCCCTGGGACGTGCAGTCACCTAAAGGAGTGTTCACCAGATCTCCTTTGGCTGCTACCCCACGCAGGAGCCTAGGCAGTATCCACCTGATCTCCCTGGCTGAAGGGACGTCCTCTGGACCTCCCTTTCATGCCTCGGCACGGAGCTCCAGCAGGAACCGTCAGGCCCGCTAAGTAGGGGAGCAGACCATCAGTCGTTCCCCTTCTGTGACCCCGGAGGTTCCCTTTGAGGGCAACGCCTCTTGCTTAGCCTACCCTTCCTGTGGCAGAGCGAGGCGCCCCTCTCCCCTCCCTTCCTGTACAAAGAGTGGAGACTGCTCCCCCAAAGGTACCCCGCAAGACACCAGACAGGGCGAGACCACTCTGAGGCCAGGCATCTTGTCGCTGTGACACCATCTTCATCGCCTACAGTCGCTGATGGACTCCCCCAGAGTGAGCAGCCACAGATCATCCCCTGATGGCCTCCTCCCCTAGGCAAGACTACAGTCCCAGGCGCCGGCAAGCTGCCCCTAACACCCACCTCAGCTGCCAGACTTCCCCCAGCGCAGGTGGCCGCAGTCATATCCTGACGGCCACCTCTCCCAATCGAGACCGCAGTTCCAGGGAGGTAACGATAGTCCCGCGGCTGACCCTCAGCCTGGACAAGGTCAGGTCCACCCCTGGGACGCCCACCACGACTAAGGGCAGGCGCTGTGCTGCACGCCTCCTGGCCCTGTTTGGCCCCAGTCCCAAGGACCACCACTCTCCCAGGGTCCCCACCAGGAAAGGGCTGCCCACCACTCTGCCCTTCAGCTCCACTCGGACTCCAGGCGACCCCAATAGTGACTCCCATCGGGAATGCACTCCTGTCGGCCCATCCCCTACTCCTGGCTGCCACCTGCAGCTGCCAGTGTAGTGGGGCCAGGCGCACCCTAGCGCCACTCACCACCTGTACCCGTGAGTAGAAGCACTCTGAACTGTGTCTATGTCCCCTGTCAGTGTTCCTCCCCCCCACCCCCTTGTGTTAGTATACGCCCCTGTGGAAAGTGGTTGCCCCCCTGTTACCCTAAGTAATACCCTGGTCCCAGCATATACTAAATTGAGAACCCAGGGGGAAGTCTATGTTGAGTGCTATCACTGGTACAGTGACACCAATCCCGGCCTTCTCACATGTGTTTCCCCCCCTCCCGTGCAATACACAATTAACTCAGCAGATGTACAAGTGCTGTGTCCCTACCCCATAGGCTAGTGTGTGCAATATACTGTATCCCATGGTGATATCCAGTTTATGTCATGCGAGTGTACTGACAGTAATATCCTGGTGCGTCCATGTCATGCGAGTGTACTACAAGTGATATATCCTCACGCCCATGACACGTGAGTGCAGTATAAGGCAGCCTATATCCCGTCGAGGTCACGAAAGTGTATTGTAAGTGATCTAACGCTGCGCCCATGTCACGCGAGTGTATTGTGAAGTAAGGTAATATCTCCGTCCATGTCACGCATATGTGTTCATACCAAGATAGACTGTGTTCAAGGTCCAATTGTGCCCTCACCTCTATCTGTGTTCTAATGAGAAATATCCAGTGTACTGTAAGTGTCATATGTGTACTGTACAATGGTGGGCATTAATGCGTTAATTGTTAATCCGTTATTAACGAAGCTAATGTTTTTGTTAATGAGTTAAAGCATTATTTTTTTTTTTAACTTAACGGATTAGCGGTAACTTCCACTAACATTTCCGTTGATCCGTTAATCTATTAATTATGTCCTTAAACATTTCACTTTTAGGTCAAAAAAGCTTCGAATCAACATTCAAATCGTCAAATTGATTGTGTCAGAGTTAGTGGTGAGTGACACCGTGATTTAGAAATCGATACAAATTGTGTGTGTGTGTGTGTGTGTGTGTGTGTGTTGTGTGTGTGTGTGTGTGTGTGTGTGTGTGTGTGTGTGTGTGTGTGTGTGTGTGTGGGATCTAAGTTCATATAAGTTATATGAACTTAGATCTGAAGTTGTGAACCATCTGTTATATAACAGATGGTTCACAACTTCACACAGGTTTCATAACGGCATACAGTACTTCGACCATGTTGCTGGAGAAAAAAAAAATAGCAGCTCATAAAACGGTGAAAAGTCAAATAAATTCCCATAGTGAATATTTCTGCTAGTGTCATATCACCCACTATCCAAAAATTCCATACATGCCATGCATGTACAGACACTGTACTCATTGAAGAGAGAACCTGTATTTTATACACAGGAAAAATCATCAGAGAAATTACCAATATGCCGGGAATCGAACCCGAGACTCTCAGGTGAGAGCCAGGCAGCATACCACTACACCACGACCAGGTAAAAGTTAACTAACGTTGTCACAATCTTATAACCAACGTCCCTCCGCCCCCACTGTGGGCATGAAGAGGATGAGTTAACCCCCTGGCACTCGGGCAAGTAGATGCTTTTAATCTATCCCAAACACTTACGGCAAGTCAGAATGAAGAGAGAACCTCCTCTTCATGCCCACAGTGGGGGCGGAGGGCCGTTGGTTACAAGATTGTGACAACATTAGTTAACTTTTACGTGGTCGTGGTGTAGTGGTATGCTGCCTGGCTCTCACCTGAGAGTCTCGGGTTCGATTCCCGGCATATTGGTAATTTCTCTGATGATTTTTCCTGTGTATAAAATACAGGTTCTCTCTTCATTCTGACTTGCCGTAAGTGTTTGGGATAGATTAAAAGCATCTACTTGCCCGAGTGCCAGGGGGTTAACTCATCCTCTTCATGCCCACAGTGGGGGCGGAGGGCCGTTGGTTACAAGATTGTGACAACGTGAGTTAACTTTTACCTGGTCGTGGTGTAGTGGTATGCTGCCTGGCTCTCACCTGAGAGTCTCGGGTTCGATTCCCGGCATATTGGTAATTTCTCTGATGACTGTACTCATTTATACTCGATATTCGAACATGGTATTGATACTACGGGGTTTAAGCATAGTGTTGGTAGTATCGACTCTAAGCCAACAGAATTTTGGAGTTTGGACTGTGCAGGAATCATACTCATAGATTCAGTTTCATAGTGGTGGCGTCTCAGTCCAAAAGTCTCAGTAGTCTGTAGTCGGCCAGAACAGAATGGATAGGCTGGAATGTGAGGAAACTGTTGTGGCTGGTGATGGTTTCATATGTAAATCTAGCGGATTAACGGTTAACTTCCGTTAATTTTTGGCAGAATTAAGCCAAATTAACTGATTAACTTTAACGAAGCTAATTATCTGATTAACGGATTAACTGTTAACGAAGCTAACGTTTTTAATTAACTTGCTCACCAATGGTATTGTATCGTGGTGATAGTTAATGCAAGTGTGACCTATATTACTCTGTATTGTTTAATATACAGTATTTGTATTGTGTAGGACTGGTCATGCACTGTTGTGTATATTGTTGTCTGTGATTTTTGTATTTTATTCCTTCCTTAATACACGTGTGCATTTAATCAGCTTGTTTTTGAGCTTCCCCTCATTGTCTGCATACTCTGGCCCGGTCAAGAACAAAGAACCCAAGGCCCACACCGTATCTTAGAATACGCTGCATAACACTGGTGGCTAGCGGTGGTTCTCGATCCGGCAGAAAGAACAACAAGGATGAGGAAATTCGCAAACATGGCTGCCAAACCGCACATCCAACTTCCTAAGTTCGACCCCAAACAGTACAATATACACACATATATGTCCATGATCAAACCTATATTAGACATAGGCTTTGAAAATGATTGCGAGAAAATAGCAGTCACTCCCACACCTCGGGAAAATTGTATCGAGCATTGCCACAAAAACTGTCCCAGAGCTGAAATGGGATCAGTTTCAGCAAATTGTGACGCAGGCCGTCACACCCTCGCTCGGGAAGGTTGTCGCCTTCTCTCAGTTAGACGCTCTTACCTACAGTGGTAACCTAGATGATACCCTCATATAAACCCGATGTCTTGTTGCCACCGCCTACCGGGAGGCAGATACCAACACCCGGGACCAGCACGTATTCAACACCCTCCTGAGGATCCTCTCCAGCATCGTCAGAGCATTTCACAATCTACGACATGACTGGAGACCTTGACAAAGATATACAGTTGGTGAGGTGCTTACTTGCCACCCGTACACTCCTCAGCAAATCAGGGCAGTAAGCTGAGTCCCCACCCAGAATCCACCCCCAGCCAAGCCCCGGACGCTATATCTGTGGTACAATATACAAAAAATTTGACCTTTATTATGTCTCTAAGGGCCAAAAAGTGTCCAGGTATGAGAAAGTACCGCCCATATGTTATTTTTCCCATAAGATTATGTATTCTCTGTACGCAAATTTCACAGTGCACAAGGACCAGGACCACCCAATCTCTCGCGCACTGTGCGAGCCCCTGTATATATATATATATATACATACAGTAATCCCTCTACTATCCGATGTAACAGAGCCAAAGGCATGTCCGGAAAGTGGGCCCCTGGCTCCTGGACTGGTACTTAAGGACCCTAACCCAGCCTAACTTTGAAAGCCACCTAAATAACTCCCTACTGGAAATGCATAGCACCTATTTAAACCTATTGAAGACCCTATTCACACCAATAATGGACATAAAGGAACTAAGGAATGAGGAATTAGAAGTGACTGTGCCACAGCCAGGGTACTTACAGCACGTCTGTGGCTGCCATCTCTAAAGCTTTGGCAGTGGTGAAAATGCTCTTGAAGCACGTACAGTACTCCAGTGTTGTGCTGCACCTAATTCTTTGCACTGTGAGTTATAATTGTTTAACACTGCACATTGTTCCTAACTGCAACACGCCAGTTTCAACTGCCAATTTGCACTCCACAGTTGATCCTTTGCACTCTAAGTTCTAATTTCTTAACACTGCACAGCACTGTAAATTCCCATGTGGTCTAGTGGCGAGGTATTGCAGTTTATTCATTGTTTATCACAAAAAATGAGCACATGTGGCTTCCATTGCAATAAGCATCTACTCACCATCGAAGTTAAACAGTAACTGTTGACGACGGGGAAACAGAGTTGCCTGATTGCAACGGCCACATTACCAAACTTCTCAATTTTCATTACTAAATTTAACTTTTCATTACCAAACTTGTAAAGCTAGCATTTATTCTTCACTAATTATATACAGTATACAAGTGGAAGTACATGTAATCATTTTCCTTATAATTAACAGCATGTTGATTATTTTCACGCTATGTAAGCTAGGAGATTAATCAGAGAGAGCAAACAGTCCACCATCTCCATCCTGTGTATCATAATACATGTGAAAAATCCGTTTAGTAGTGCATTATTATGATTCATTACCAAACAAATTTTTCATTACCAAACTGGCCCACATTTGGTAATGAAAAATACCAAATGGCAACCCTGAGAGGGGAGGGGGGAAGAAGAAAGGGGTGAAGGGGCCATGGTGTAAACCAGCTGTTCGGCGCCGCGCGCAATTTCAAATTATGGGTGGGAAGGATTTTTTTCTTTTTTTTTTGGCCATTTTTGGGTTCCGAAGGTCCAGGCCCACAACGTCTGGTAAGTGGGGTGTCAGGAATGTGGTCGTCCGGAAAGTACGGGGATTCATTCATTTCATTCACTGCCAGACGCCATGTATCCCAAACAGGGTGGCCATGGGCTTAGAGTTAATTGTTTTACAGGGAGGGGCACTAATCCTCCACCAACCTCACTTGACATGTAGGGAGAACGTTATGCCAACAGCATCTGGTGTTCCCAGGTGGTCACCCATCCAAGTATTAACCAGACCCAACGTTGCTTAACTTCGCTGATCGGACGGGAAGCGGTGTACTCAACGTGGTATGGCTATATATATAGATAGATAGATAGGTAGGTAGAGATAGATAGATAGATAGATAGTAGATAGATAAATATAAATATAGATATACAATAGTAATCCCTTGATTATCCAAACAATCCATTATCCAGATGCTGTGATCTGGCTGTTCGATACCATTACATTTTTCCATTTTATGCGGGCAAAATGCTTGTGTGTGAGTGGAAATTGTGGCCGAGTGAACATTTTTGCCCAGCAGGGCTTTTTTTTTTTTTTTTTTTTTTTAGGTCGCTGTTGGGTATGGCCGTCTAGTGCTACTGCCTGTCTGTGGTTGATAGGTCTGCTTGACCATGGTAATTGCTTGGCTGTGGTTTATAGGTCTGCTTGACCATGGTAATTGCTTGGCTGTGGTTTATAGGTCTGCTTGACCAGACAGAGTGGTGCAAAACACCAGGAACAAGTGTTGTACAATGTACTGCAGTGGACCTGTATAATGGCTTTCAGAGTTAGGGTATGTATGAAGGGGGGCCGGGGGAGAAGTCCATTATCCAGACGGATCCACTATCCAGACATGCCTTTGGTGCTGTTGTATCGGAAAATTGAGGGATTACTGTGTACAGTGCGAGTTTATGGGCAGCAGAAACCCTTGCATTTGACAATTTCTCATTGTATGAACCAAAGAACTTACGGGAAAAATGGTATATGATGGACAGCCCACCCAGGGCTTGGTCTTCGGGTCCCCTTTCAGCCTACTCTACCCTGCTAATACTTTGTCTAATAGTACTTCTAGTTGGACCAACAAATAAAACAACAAATAGAACACCATGTACCTTTATTTAAGTGACTTCTGGGCTTGTTGAGAAGGGAGGGGGGGGGGTATCCAAGGCTTGGGGCATCTACTCTTGCCCCATGGGGCAGGGCGCCCCGTTTTCACTGTCACTGTTGAGGTCTCCTGGAGGTGCCATAAAGCCTTCAAAGTCGACACCTGAGACCGTGATGAGCAGGTGGGTACTGCTATGCTCCTAAAACAGACCACAGGATGCGAGGTACAACATGTGTTCTTGCAGCAATATGAAGTGTCTGTTGTTTTTATTTTTTTAATTTTTTTTATGTGTCTGACGCTGGGCAGACACTTCAGTGCCTATATCTTCGGGGCAGTAGCCTATCCCAAGGCCCAGTAGTCCTCCTACATCTCCACATGTCACCACTTCGGCGCCAACACTCACCGTCCATATTGAATACATGCTAGGGCTGTCTCATACAGGACTGGTGTACAGTAAGACCTCACTATAACGGGCTAATTGGGGCGCAAGCCATTCCGAAAAACGCAAAATTCCGATAAAAGCGACATCCGGACTTCCCTCTCCTAACCTGGACTTCTTCCGATATATCAGACATCAGTCTGGATCTCATGAACAGTTTTTGAACTGTTTTGACTACCACTTCAGTACTGTACTGTGTTATAACTTCACTACTTAAATCAAATGGTATAGTATATATGATAATACTGTACTGTACAGTGATAAACATGTCTTTTATTTACCTTATTGTGGTGAACATACCTGAAGTGGTCAGGCAGTCCGGACTGCTTCTGGCTTTATCGAACTTTTTCCAATATATAGGAATTTAGTCCAGTAGCTCCTCAAGTCTGATAAAAGCGAATTCCAGTCTATTGAAGTCCATTATATTGAGGTTTTACTATACTGGTATTAGGGGGGGGTACTTTTATGACATGTCGGCGGATCATCTGGCAGATCAGGAAACTCTGCTTTTATGAAATTCAAATCCTTAAACTGTTCCCTGCCCCAGCTGAGATTCGAACCTGGGACCATCAGGACTTCAGGCCGCCTCTCTACTGATTCAGCCACTGCCTCCCCCCTCGGAAAGTCGGTAGATGGCATGCAGATAGCTTGCCAGCTGCCTGCCATTTTGAATCTGGCTTGTTGCCAGCCACCTGCCTTCGTTTGAATGACTCGCATTGTCCAGCCCGACACAGGTAGTAATGGAGGGAAGTCCATTTTTGCCTTGGAATCATACAGCTGATTTGCATGTTGGAAAGTTTGATTCACAGAATTCGTGTTCGATAAAAATAAGCATTTTCTGGGCTGACCTCGCACTGTAGGTGATTCTCACTGTGTGAGTTCTCATTGTGTGGGGGTGCACTGTATATATACATACAGGGAACCCCAGTTTAACAATGCAGTTAGTTAAAAAGACAACACCGCTAGGCAGGTATCGTAAATCAGGGCTGATTTAACATGTAAAGTACAGGGATGCATTTTTGAGCCCTGTGTTTCCCCCCAACCAAGTCCTAAACCCACCCAAATCAGTCCCCCCAAAAGTTTAAAGCCAATCTAATGGCCTAATAGCTGTAAAAGAAGCTAACTGAAGCCTAAAACCAGTGCCCATCTCACTTGCACCCAGTCAAGGTCACTGAAGAATGCGATCTCCAACTCGTATTCAAACTCGGTGGAGAAGAAGCAGCAGCATTGTAAACAATCCCACTATTAGACGGTCCCGGGACAATTACATAAACATCTGTTATGCATAATAATGTATGAATGACAGAGAATCATCCAAGGTGTGAATTTTTGTGATGGAGAATTGTGGATGTTTTGGCGGGGAATTCTCTTGATGGGGAACATGATTGATGATGCTATCGGGACAGCCTTTTTAACAGCCACTCTTTATGCCGTTATAGTTACCCTTCTGGTTGTTGAGTTCCTTTACTTTCTTCTCTCCTGTTTTCCAACATTTATTTACTAATTCCTTTGTATTTTCGAAGTATGTTGCCTTGAACAGCCCAAGTGTAAACACATAAGAACATAAGAACATAAGAAGAGAGGATAACTGCAGTAGGCCGGTTGGCCCATGCTAGGCAGCTCCTAGAAGAGTAACTGAACTACTAGAATGAGATAAGGATATAGTCTCGCCAATCCCAAACCCAGGTTTGGGTGGAGTCTGGCGCTGGGTGCAGCCATGCCATACTTCCTAAACGAGCGATGAGTAGATTCTGTTATATATGTAATAGGCATCACAGATAGGTACACACATACTAATACAATATAAACGTAAGTATTCTAGCATATAAAAGGAAGGTAAACTTGTAATGCATATGGCTCTTGTACATCAATAAAGAAACGTGGCATACATATTTTACAGTGGTGCTGAAAAATATGTAGTTACTTTTACCGACTTTCACGGTAGTTCTAAGTTGGGTAAGTAATGTAACAATTACGTTTATAATATAATTTGAAGGAATCAGTAGAACATACGCTATTTTCTTAATAGAAATAAATAAGTTAAAACACTCACGAGCGGCAACACCAGGCCCATACTGGGAGTTAATCCATTGGAGGGAGATTTAAGCTTCTGTCAGGTGCTTCCACTATTCACTTTCTATGTTGATGCAGACACAATGGCAGCTACGCCAACTCGCTCGCATCTACATAGTCAAGCCAAAGAAATGGCCTTCAACGTAAGCCAGTATTTTCTGCAGGAGAAGCAGTACGGAGGAATTTTCGATGATGTGTCAAGGGCAATTCATCGAACAGCTGCAGCAACAGGACTTAGCAAGAGCAGGATTGAAGCAATACGCAGAGAAGCAAGAGATAATGAAGAAAACAACTCTCCAGAGTTTACGTCTCCCAAGAAAATCACTCTCACCTCTTCTGATGAGGAGGATTCATGATAATTTCTTACATGCTGTAAGAGAAGAGGAAAAGGCCTATCGGGGAAACCTCTTAAAAAAAAAAAAAAAAAAAAAAAAAAAAAAACGCGCCGTCACTTTTACCTCTTGGGTGGGGTGGAAAGAAAGTTTAAGTTTTAATATGTAGAGTGTAATTTAAAGGCTATAACCAGGTAAAAAATCATAAATTATATGAGAGAGAGAGAATGCGACTTTTAAATTCATTATTTTGATTATATTTATAACTTAAACTAGTTTGTCTTTACACACACACACATACACAAACACACACACACACACACACACACACACACACACACAGAAGTGGGTGAAGTCATGTCAGGCCAGGTGGCGAGATGGGAGCAGACGAACTCTAACGGTGTCAGGTCAGCCACTAGCCAATGAGAGTATAGGAAACAAGGCAACGCTGTACGCCGGGAAATCCCAGGCTAGACTCCACCCAAACCTAGGTCCTAGATTGGTGAGACTATAGCAAAGAAGAAGGCTCTCCCCCGCCCTCCAAACCCTCCAGCCGAAGCCGGCAGGAAAAAGTCAGAAAGAACACCACGCCGTATAGAAAAACTGGCGTGGACATTTTACAGGAAAGTGTGAAAGGAGAATAGAGACTATCATAGTGTAACCGCACTGTTGCTCCCAGATGATTTATCAATGTCAGAGTTTTCATCAGTGCATGAAATATTTACTCTTTAAGGCTTTCATACTTTTTAATATTTATTTAAAATTATTATTATGTATTCCATGATAGGTCAGGTGTTGAGTGGTCAAACACGAATTATTCTTTGTTGGGTCGCCTAGCTGTCCACACTGTTTTGTACCTTGTTTAATGGGCGAGAGTCCGTACCCCAAACGACAGTGTTCACTCCACCTGTGACTAAAACGCACTGTCTGAAAACAGTTTATAAATCAACCTAAACACAAAATTTAAGTCTAAAAATCATCAAAATTGGTTTTAAAAAATCAAAACCCATCGCAAAACCAGGGGTTGGCCTATGATAGACAGGGTAAGGTGATATTTCTACCCCATCACTATTCTGGGGTATCACATCTAAGGGTATTGTAAATCGGGGTTTGCCTGTGTGTGTGTGTGTATATATATATATATATATATATATATACAAATGCAAGAGCTTATAGAGGTTGAGGGAGAGGACTTTCTGACCACTACTTGGTGGTGGCCAGAATGAAGATCCAAATAAGATGGAGAAATAGAAGAAGGGAAAGATGGGAAGAAGGAGTATTTGCAAGGAGAGTGGAAAGGTTACAAGAGGATGAGAAAAAGGCAGAATATAAGAGAGAAGTGGAGGAACGATTGGGCAAATATGAATTCGGGCAAATGGGGGATGAGGAAGGCGTGTGCAGGATATGCACAAAAGAAATATGTGCAGCATGTGATGTTGTGTGTGGGATGAAGAGAAGACGGAGGGGGGTGCAAGGAACAGCGTGGTGGAATGAAGAGGTGAAACAGGCTGTGGCACAAAAGAAGAAAGCAGACAATGAATAGATGAGAAATAGGGGTGTGGAAGAAGTTGACAGGTGGAAGAGAGAGTTATATGTAGAAAGAAAGAGAGAGGTGAAAAGATTAGTAAGACAGAGTAAGAAGAGAGCGGATGAGGAATTTGGAAGGAATCTGCGTGTTAAGTGGAAGGACTGTAAGAAAATGTTCTGGAAAGAGGTGAAGAGAGTAAGACTGGGTGGAAGTGAAGTTAGCAGGGGAGTGAAAGATAAAGATGGCAGATTACTTGTGGAGAAGGAAGAAAAAGTGAGCAGATAGAGAGAACACTTTAAGGAATTGTTGAACATAGAGGATGAAAGTAATGCAAGTATAAGAGACTGGGGAATGGCTGGGAGAAGAAGGGAGGTGAGAAGACAGGAAGAAATCAGTAGGATAGAAGTTGTGGAAGCAATGAAGAAAGTTAAATTAGGGAAAGCCCCAGGAATTGATGGAGTGTGTGGTGACATGCTGAAGCAAGGGGGAGAGATAGTAGTAGAATGGATGTGGAAGATGTGCAGATTGGCCTGGGAGGAAGGTAGAGTTCCGGAGGATTGGAAGTCAGGTATAATTATTCCCTTGTACAAAGGAAAAGGGGAAAAAGAAGTGCGTGGTAATCATAGGGGCATTTGTCTTCTTGGTATAATAGGAAAAGTGTATGGTAGGATACTTATTGACAGAGTTAGAGAAAGAACAGAGGGATCAGTCGAAGAGCAAAGAGGCTTTAGGAAGGGAAGAGGTTGTGTAGATCAGATATTCATTCTTAGATCTTTAGTGGAAAAGTTTCTAGAGAAGGGAAAGAAGTTGTATGCGGCTTTCATGGATTTGGAGAAAGCATATGACAGGGTGGATAGACAAGGATTGTGGAAAGTATTAAGAATATATGGAGTAGATGGGAAGTTGTTGAATGCTGTGAAGAGTATGTACGATGGTGCTAAGGCTGCAGTGTGTGTGGATGGTGAACTGAGTGAATTTTTCTCTTTGAAGGTTGGGTTGAAACAGGGATGTGTCAGGTCTCCATGGTTGTTCAATCTGTACATGAAAGGAGTAATAAAAGAGGTACAAGGTAGGGTAGTGGATGTTGAAGTGGCCCTGGTGAGAGAGGGTAGTGCTTGGAAACTCCCTGTACTGTTGTTTGCAGATGATACTGTGTTGTTGAGTGAAGACGAAGGGGAGCTGCAAGGCTTGGTGGATGAGTTTGGGAGAGTGTGTAAGAAATGGAATCTAAAGGTGAATGTAGGGAAGAGTAATGTGATGGTCTTTGAGAGAGGTGAAGTCAGTGAATGTACAGCGAGGTTGGATGGTGAGGAATTGGAAAATGTGAGTACGTTTAAGTACTTGGGTAGTGTGACGAGTAAGGATGGAGGTTTGGAGGGTGAAGTGCTTGAAAGGGTACAGCAGGGAAGAAAGGTTGCTGGTTCTTTGAAAGCAGTGATAAGAAACAGGGAAGTGAGCATGGAAGTGAAAAAGTTACTACATGACAGTATTGTGATACCAACTCTAATGTACAGAAGTGAAGCTTGGACGTTGTTGGAAGGACACAAGTCAAGAGTGAGAGCAGTGGAAATGAGTTATTTAAGAGGAGCCTGTGGAGTCACATAGAGAGACAGGCTGATGAATGAGGATATAAAGGAGTGTTGTGGTGTGGATGTGGATGTGATAGGAAGCGTTATGAGGAACACACAGAGGTGGTTTGGCCATGTGGAGAGGATGGAGGGTGAAAGACTGACGAAGAGAGTGTATGTGAGTGAGGTGGAGGGGGGAAGAGGGAGGGGGAGGCCGAGGATGAGATGGAGGGATGGGGTGGAGAGGTATATGAGAGGGGGGTGTGAGTTGGGAGCAGGGCAGTGAAATGGCGGGGGATAGGGCGACTTGGAGGCGATTTGTTTGTGGCCACCCCAAACGGGATTGAGGCATCTGGCAATAGATATATATATATATATATATATTCATATATATATATTCATATATATGAATATATATATATATATATATATATATATATATATATATATATATTCATATATATATATTAATATATATGAATATATATATATATATATATATATATATATATATATATGAATATGAGTTGGGAGCAGGGCTGTGAAATGGCGGGGGACAGGTCGACTTGGAGGCGATTTGTTTGTGGCTACCCCAAACGGGATTGAGGCGTCTGGCAATAGATAGATAGATAGATGTATATGTGTATATATATATATATATATATATATACATATATATAGTACCCTCACGTCCAACACGCGTTTGTCCAGCACAATTTGCGTTCAGCACAGAGCAAAAAATTAGTCCGATTTAATACAGTTTAATTATTGTAACATGGGTGCATTAGCATAATACACACGGAGCTCTGAGAAGTGGGCGAAATCCGCAGAGTTCGCCTTTAGCATGATCAACCCCGGTCCGACACGGTCATACTGGACGTTCCTGTGATGCTCACAGCCAATCAAAACTTCTGATCAAGTTGCCTCCCCCACCCGCTATCGTGATGTGATCGTGATGTCGCCCAATCAAAAATGCTTCTGCTCTCATGTGATGTTTTGTTTAAATTTCCCCTGCCGTAGTGCCACTCAGTCCCATAATTCGCATTGGAAGGTGCTTTTTTCTTGCTGCATTTTCTGCCCTTGCTACTGCATTTTATCCTGCTCACGATGCCTAGGAAGCCTTCTGAGAACCCCAAGAAGCGGCGGCACCTCTTTCAGGCCACAAGCTAGAGATCATCGAGAGGAAGAAGAAAAGGGAGAGGAAAATGGACATCGCCACGGCCTACGACGTGAGTGAAGCCAGTGTGAGGACCATAATAAAAAACCAAGACAAGATCCTGGCAGCAGTGAAGGCTTACGGAGTGCTAGGACAGGCAGAAGCAGGATCTTCCATGGATGTGGATGAGGATAGTGATTCTGAGTGTGATTTCGCAGGATTTATGAGGGAGGTTGAGGAGGAGCAGCAGCCATTACCTGCTAGTGACGCCAGCAGCCATCCTCCGGAGACCCAGTAGGACTATCTACAGCCTCGGATACCACCTTCCATTCCCAGCAAGCCCACCAACACTATTTTAAAAGGTTAGTTATCATTCATAGTACAGCACCATTTATTATAATTACAGTAATACCAATATATGTAAAGGTATATGGTTGGTATTTAGGGTGACTTTTCCTAGGGTTGCTGACATAATTCATTTTTCCCCATAAGATCTGTTGTTTGTCCAACACGTTTTTGGTCCAACACGGGACCTGTGCATGACAATATTACCGTGTTGGACGCGAGGGTATTGTATATATATATATATATATATATATATATATATATATATATATATCTATCTATCTATCTATTGCCAGACGCCTCAATCCCGTTTGGGGTGGCCACAAACAAATCGCCTCCAAGTCGCCCTGTCCCCCGCCATTTCACTGCCCTGCTCCCAACTCACACCCCCCTCTCTCATATATATATATACACACACATTTATATTCTGTTTATGTTCAAGTGAGAATCAGTTCAACAAGTCAGTACTTAATTATACCTTAAATACCAGCAGATCCCTGTACACCCAAAGTTGTTGGGTTGAGGTCAACATTGGAAAACATGGAATAGAAGGTGGAGGTTATTGTATTCAGTTGTCTCTGAAGAGTTGAGTTCCTTAACTGCAACTGGTCCACTTTCTCCTCCAGCTTACGAATTTGAGAGCGAAGGGATTTTTCACTCTGCTCCTTTTCTGACCTTAGGGCTGACAGCTGTGCCTGGTAACGTGAGGCCTGTGCCTGAGCTTCCAGGAACTGTTTGTGTGAAGCAGAGTCCTGGTCCTGGAGGCGTTCTTGAGCACGATCAGCCTCCAGCTCCTGCTTGAGTTTATAACGCTCAAGTTGTGAAGCCTGTCGGGCACATTCTCTAATCCTTTCTTCCAGCTGGGCTGATGTATGCTCTAAAAGGGCATCTTTTGTGGCCAACTGTTCCCGTAGGAGGTGTGCATCTCGTTCCAATTCCTCAGCTTGTTGGCGGAGTGATGTTATTGTTGTCTGTAGTTCAGCCACTTTCTCTTCCTGCCCAATACTCTGTTCACGCTCAGCTTTTAGTTTACCCTCCTTCTTAGATAACCTTTCACCCAGCTGACGCACCTGGTCCTGAAGTGTATGCTTCTCAGCCTGTGCATCATGCAGCAAATCCCGGGTGTTAATCAATGCCTGCTCAGCTTCTTGCAATTTCTGAGGAAGACCCTGAAGCACATCCAGCTGACTTGTATTCTGCATTGTTGCAATCTGAGCGCAAAAACAAAGCAGGGGCAATAAAAATAAGTTCAATAAACTAAACTCAAAAATATAAAATTTATTATCCATTAATATCCTACTTCATATAAAAGGTCAATTCATTACAGGATATTGCTTTTTATTTATTTATTTATTTTTTTGTCAGGGATCGAGGCTAGGCTACCATCATCATCATCATCCGGACCTCCTTTCCCACCCTAGGGCAGGGTGAGGAGTAGCAATGTCCAGACAGCCCAAATTTGCCCAATCCAATGGGCCACGCTTCCATTCACTCATGATTCAAGCCCCCGCAATCCTGCCTCAATTGGATATGCCAAAAACATTCACCATGTTCTGTAGCTTCACATAAACGTATCCAACACAGTCAATCCGGACGCTGCCACATTAAAAAAGGGTGCCAAATCCCTGATCATGTACTGTACTTCTCCCCACAACATTCATCAAGCCAGCTCAATCTCTTATCAGTTCCCTAGCCTCACTGAGTTCCAAACTTCTCTTCATCACACACTCATCCACCATATCTCTCCACCTTCTCCTTGGCCTACCTTGCCTCCTCCCTCCTTCAAATTCGCTAAGATATACCTTTTTCACCACTCTATTGTTATCCATTCTCTCCACATGACCATACTATCTCAGTACACTCTCTTCAATTCTGGTGTCCACAGACTTCCTCACTCCACATCTTTCACGAATCACATTATTTCGTGTCCTATCCACCCTCTGTACTCCACATACATTCCTCAGCTGTCCCATCTACACTGCTCTTACTCCTGACTTTTCATTTTCATGCCACACCATAGTCTCACATCCATATGTTAAAGTTGGGACTAACACTCTTTCATGTAAGCCTTGTGCAGCTGTAACACTTAAGACTCTGTTTCTTATCAAGGCCTTCACTGTATCAGTTACTTTTCTTCCTTGTGTCACTCTACTTTCAACTTCTTTTGCACATTTTCCTCTCTTTTCTGTCACTGTACCCAGGTATTTGAACTCTCTAACCAATTCCAGTCTCTCTCCATTCACTGTAACATCTCACTGGGAGTCACCTTCTCTCTCAATAACCATCACTTTACTCTTTTCTACATTTATTCTCAAGGCACGATGCTCACAGATATCAGCAAAACTCTGCACTAGCCTACTAAGTTCTTGTCTGGTATCTGCAAGCAGTACTGCATCATCAGCATCAGCAGAACTCTGCACTAGCCTACCAAGTTCTTGTCTGGTATTTGCATGCAGTACTGCATCATCAGCATACAACAAATTTGAGACATTCCATCCATCACCATTCATTACCAACGCCATCCCTCTCTCCAGTACTCATGTTTTTACTTCTCTCATCGCCCCATCCATATATATATTGAACAGTCATGGGGACATCACACAACCTTGTCACATGCCCACACCAATCGTGAACCATTCACTTAGATGCCCATTAACCCTTACACATGCTTCACTGCCAATATAAAAACTCTTGACAGCACCTAGCAGCTTACCATCTACGCTGTACATGCGCAAAACTTTCCACAATCCTTCTCTGTCCACATTGTCATATGCTTTTTCCAGATCCATGAATGCCATAAACACCTTATTGTCCTTCTCACAAGCCTTCTCTGCTATCTGTCTTACTGCAAATATTTGATCCACGCATCCTCTGCCACTGCTAAAGCCACCCTGTTCATCACTCACTAGGACTTCTTATATCTCTCTTACTTTCTCGATAATAATTCTTCCATATACCTTCCCTACCACACTCAATAAACTTATGCCACGATAATTCTTGCACTCACTTCACTCACCTTTATTTTTGTACAGAGGTACAATCACAGATTTTTTTCCCCTCTGCTGGCACAGTTTCACTCATCCATGCCTTCTTACATATCTCCAACAAGCACTTCATTCCACTCTCTCCACTACACTTAATCATCTCTGTATACACCTCAACACCAGCTGGTTTCCCATTTTTCAGCTGCTTCACAGCACTCTTCATCTGTGCGAGTGTCATGTCTCCTGGCACTGCATTCCTTCTCTGCACACCCCCAAAGCCAATCATGTTTACAGCCACTCTGCTCTCTCTATTCCCATTCATCAGGCTTTCAAAATATTCTTTCCATCTGATCCTTACTTCATCCCCATGGGCTACCCAGTCCTGATATTTAAGGCAAGGGTAACCAGTCATTTTCCTTTCAGCAACATTGTGTGAGCAGTAAACCTACGCCATCTTTTGGACATAAACCCCCAATAGCAACATCTGGTTGGAGTGCTTTAACCTACAAGACTATCAACTTCTGACATCACCTGACATAACCTATGCATATTTATGTACAATATGAAGAAAGTCAAAATGGGAAAAGCCCCAGGAATTGATGGGGTGTGTGCTTAAATGACGAAGCATGGAGGACAGACAGTAGTAGAATGGATACAGACGATGTGCAGATTGACCTGGGAGGAAGGTAGTCCTGGAGGATTGGAAGTCAGGTATAATTATTCCCCTGTACAGAGAAATGCTTATTTCAAACACAAAGAAACACATAAACATACGTGGTACAGAAGGAATGGAGATTGCGTTGAAAGGAGCCTGATTGATTACATGCTTGTAGAAAAATCAATGCTGGGTAGTGTTCCTGATATGAGGGCAGTGAAAGGACAATGTGGACGTTTGTCAGATCATACGACTGTGGTATGCAAGATCAAGCTGCGATGAGTAAGGTGGACCAGGAGAGGGAGGAGCAGTCAGTTAAAGAGACTGAAAGTCAAAAAGCTGAGGATCAAAGAATTGGCTGATGAATACAGGACCAAACTAGGGGAAGAGTTGGAATCAGTGGATGGGAATGAAATGGATCTGGAGAACCACTGGAATTCATAAAGGGATTGCTTAGTTAGGACTGACAAAGTGGTGTCTGGTGTGGCAAGATTAACAACAAAGAAGAAAGGTATGGCATGGTGCGATGAAAAGGTTAAGAGAGCTGTGGAGGAAAGAGGAAGAGTGGCTAGAATAGTTATAGAACAGTGGTTCAGTTGAAATAAGAAATGAATATATTGACAGCAAGAAACACATAAAGAGACCAGTGAGGAGGGAAAAGGAGGTAAATGATGATCTAGGAAGAAAAATGAATGCAAATTACTCTGAAAATAGGAAGTTATTCTGGAATGAGGTGTGGAAAAGATTGGAAGGAATGAGAGAGTGTTTTTGATTGGTGATATGAATGGTAAAGTTGGGAATGGGAAGGTGGATGGAATAGTTGGTGAGTGGGGTGTGCCTGCTGAGATAGATGAGAATGGGAATGCGTTAGTGAACATTTGCGCTGGGAGGGGATTGGTGATAGCCAATACCCTCTTCAGGTATACATGGCGAGTGATGAGAAGGGTGGGTGGTGAACTGAATGAAAGGAAGGCAATGACTGATTATGTGTGTGTGGACGAAAGGATGCGAAGATGTGTAATGGATGCAAGAGCTCATAGAGGTTGGGGAAGTGGACTTTCTGACCACTACTTGGTGGTGGCCAGAATTAGAATTCAAGTAAGATGGAGGAATACAAGAAGGGAAAGACGAGAGGAAGGAGTAGTTGCAAGGAGAGTGGAAAGGTTACAAGAGGATGAGAAAAAGGCAAAGTATAAGAGAGAAGTGGAGGAATGATTGGGCAAATATGAATTGGAGCAGATGGGAGACCTGGAAGGTGTGTGTAGGATATTACAGAAGAAATATGTGCAGCATGTGATGTGGTGTGTGGAAGGAAGAGAAGACGGAGAGGGGTGCAAGGAACAGCGTGGTGGACTGAAGAGGTGAGACAGGCTGTGGCACAAAAGAAGAAAGCATACAATGAATGGATGAGAAATAGGGGCATGGAAGAAATTGAGAGGCGGAAGAGAAAGTTATATGTAGAAAGAAAGAGAGAGGTGAAAAGATTAGTAAGAGAGAGTAAGAAGAGAGTAAATGAGGAATTTGGAAGGAATTTGAGTGTAAAGTGGAGGGACTGTAAGAAAATGTTCTGGAAAGAGGTGAAAAGAGTAAGACTGGGTGGAAATGAAGTTAGCAGGGGAGTGAAAGATAAAAATGGTAGATTACTAGTGGAGAAGGGAAAAAAAGTGAGCAGATGGAGAGAACACTTTAAGGAATTGTTGAACATAGAGGATGGAAGTAATGCGAGTATAAGTGGCTGGGGAATGGCTGGGAGAAGGAGGGAGGTGAGAAGACAGGAAGAAATCAGTAGGATAGAAGTTGTGGAAGCAATGAAGAAAGTTAAATTGTGGAAAGCTCCAAGAATTGATGGAGTGTGTGGTGAAATGCTGAAGCATGGGGGAGAGATAGTAGTAGAATGGATGTGGAAGATGTGCAGATTGGCCTGGGAGGAAGGTAGAGTCCCGGAGGATTGGAAGTCAGGTATAATTATTCCCTTGTACAAAGGAAAAGGGGAAAAAGAAGTGTGTGGTAATCATAGAGGCATTTGTCTTCTTAGTATAATAGGAAAAGTGTATGGTAGGATACTTATTGACAGAGTTAGAGAAAGAACAGAGAAATTAGTTGGAGAAGAACAGGGAGGCTTTAGGAAAGGAAGAGGTTGTGTAGATCAGATATTCATTCTTAGATCTTTAGTGGAAAAGTTTCTAGAGAAGGGAAAGAAGTTGTATGCGGCTTTCATGGATTTGGAGAAAGCATAAGACAGAAAGAAAGAGAGAGGTGAAAATATTAGTAAGAGAGAGTAAGAAGTGAGTGGATGAGGAATTTGGAAGGAATTTCAGTGTAAAGTAGAGGGACTGTAAGAAAATGTTCTGGAGAGAGGTGAAAAGAGTAAGACTGGGTGGAAGTGAAGTTAGCAGGGGAGTGAAAGATAAAAATGGTAGATTACTAGTGGAGAAGGGAGAAAAAGTGAGCAGATGGAGAGAACACTTTAAGGAATTTGAACGTAGAGGATGGAAGTAATGCGAGTATAAGTGGCTGGGGAATGGCTGGGAGAAGGAGGGAGGTGAGAAGACAGGAAGAAATCAGTAGGATAGAAGTTGTGGAAGCAATGAAGAAAGTTAAATTGGGGAAAGCTCCAGGAATTGATGGAGTGTGTGGTGAAATGCTGAAGCATGGGGGAGAGATAGTAGCAGAATGGATGTGGAAGATGTGCAGATTGGCCTGGGAGGAAGGTAGAGTCCCGGAGGATTGGAAGTCAGGTATAATTATTCCCTTGTACAAAGGAAAAGGGGAAAAAGAAATGTGTGGTAATCATAGGGGCATTTGTCTTCTTAGTATAACAGGAAAAGTGTATGGTAGGATACTTATAGACAGAGTTAGAGAAAGAACAGAGAAATTAGTTGGAGAAGAACAGGGAGGCTTTAGGAAGGGAAGAGGTTGTGTAGATCAGATATTCATTCTTAGATCTTTAGTGGAAAAGTTTCTAGAGAAGGGAAAGAAGTTCTATACGGCTTTCATGGATTTGGAGAAAGCATATGACAGGGTGGATAGACAAGGATTGTGGAAAGTGTTAAGAATATATGGAGTAGATGGGAAGTTGTTGAATGCTGTGAAGAGTATGTACGATGGTGCGAAGGCTGCAGTGTGTGTGGATGGTGAACTGAGTGAATTTTTCTCTTTGAAAGTTGGTTTGAAACAGGGATGTGTCATGTCTCCATGGTTGTTCAATCTGTACATGGATGGGGTAATAAAAGAGGTACAAGGTAGGGTAGTGGATGTTGGAGTGGCCCTGGTGAGAGAGGATAGTGTTTGGAAACTCCCTGTACTGTTGTTTGCAGATGATACTGTGTTGTTGAGTGAAGACAAAGAGGAGCTGCAAGGCTTGGTGGATGAGTTTGAGAGAGTGTGTAAGAAACGGAATCTAAAGGTGAACGTAGGGAAGAGTAAAGTGATGGTCTTTGAGAGAGGTGAAGTTAGTGAATGTACAGCGAGGTTGGATGGTGAGGAATTGGAAAATGTGAGTACGTTTAAGTACTTGGTTAGTGTGATGAGTAACGATGGAGGTTTGGAAGGTGAAGTGCTTGAAAGGGTACAGCAGGGAAGAAAGGTTGCTAGTGCTTTGAAAGCAGTGATAAGAAACAGGGAAGTGAGCATGGAAGTGAAAAAGTTACTACATGACAGTATTGTGATACCAACTCTAACGTACGGAAGTGAAGCTTGGACATTGTTGGAAGGACAGAAGTCAAGAGTGAGAGCAGTGGAAATGAGTTATTTAAGAGGAGCCTGTGGAGTCACGTGGAGAGACAGGCTGACAAATGAGGATATAAAGGAGCGTTGTGGTGTTGATGTGGATGTGATAGGAAGCGTTATGAGGAACACACTGAGGTGGTTTGGCCATGTGGAGAGGATGGAGGGTGAAAGACTGACGAAGAGAGTGTATGTGAGTGAGGTGGAGGGGGGAAGAGGGAGGGGGAGGCCGAGGATGAGATGGAGGGATGGGGTGGAGAGGTATATGTGAGAGGGGGGTGTGAGTTGGGAGCAGGGCAGTGAGATGGCGGGGGACAGGGAGACTTGGAGGCGATTTGTTTGTGGCCACCCGAAACGGGATTGAGGCGTCTGGCAATAGATAGATAGAGATATGACAGGGTGGATAGACAAGGATTGTGGAAAGTGTTAAGAATATATGGAGTAGATGGGAAGTTGTTGAATGCTGTGAAGAGTATGTACGATGGTGCAAAGGCTGCAGTGCGTGTGGATGGTGAACTAAGTGAATTTTTCTCCTTGAAAGTTGGGTTGAAACAGGGATGTGTCATGTCTCCATGGTTGTTCAATCTTTACATGGATGGGGTAATAAAAGAGGTACAAGGTAAGGTAGTGGATGCTGGAGTGGCCCTGGTGAGAGAGGATAGTGTTTGGAAACTCCCTGTTCTGTTGTTTGCAGATGATACTGTGTTGTTGAGTGAAGACGAAGGGGAGCTGCAAGGCTTGGTGGATGAGTTTGGGAGAGTGTGTAAGAAACGGAATCTAAAGGTGAATGTAGGGAAGAGTAAAGTGATGGTCTTTGAGAGAGATGAAGTCAGTGAATGTACAGCGAGGTTGGATGGTGAGGAATTGGAAAATGTGAGTACATTTAAGTACTTGGGTAGTGTGATGGAGGATGGAGGTTTGGAGGGTGAAGTGCGTGAAAGGGTACAGAAGGGAAGAAAGGTTGCTGGTTCTTTGAAAGCAGTGATAAGAAACAGGGAAGTGAGTATGGAAGTGAAAAAGTTACTAGATGACAGTATTGTGATACCAACTCTAACGTACGGAAGTGAAGCTTGGACGTTGTTGGAAGGACACAAGTCAAGAGTGAGAGCAGTGGAAATGAGTTATTTAAGAGGAGCCTGTGGAGGCACATGGAGAGACAGGCTGACGAATGAGGATATAAAGAAGCGTTGTGGTGTGGATGTGGATGTGATAGGAAGCATTATGAGGAACACACTGAGGTGGTTTGGCCATGTGGAGAGGATGGAGGGTGAAAGACTGACGAAGAGAGTGTATGTGAGTGAGGTGGAGGGGGGAAGAGGGAGGGGGAGGCCGAGGATGAGATGAAGGGATGGGGTGGAGAGGTATATGAGAGAGGGGGGTGTGAGTTGGGAGCAGGGCAGTGAGATGGCAGGGGACAGGGCGACTTGGAGGCGATTTGTTTGTGGCCACCCGAAACGGGATTGAGGCGTCTGGCAATAGATAGACAGATAGATAGGTGTGGAAATGTAGAATGACAGAGGAATGAAATGTGAAAGTGTGAAGGATGTAAGTGGTAGATTACTGACCCATGGGGATGAAGTAAAGACCCGATGGAATAAATATTTTGAAAGTCTGATGAATGGGAATGGAGACAGCAAAGCGACTGTTAACATGATTGGTTTTAAGGGTGTACAGAGAAGGAATGCAGTGCCAGGAAACGTAACACTCATAGAGGTGAAGAATGCTGTGAAGCGGCTGAAAAATGGGAAAGCAGTTGGGGTTGATGAGGTGTATGCAGAGATGATTAAGTAGAGTGGAAAGAGCGGAATGAAGTGCTTGCTGGAGATATGTAAGAAGGCATAGATGAGCGAAACTGTGCCTGCAGAATGAAAAAGGCAGTGACTGTACCCCTGTACAAAAGTAAAGGTGAGTGAAATGAGTGCAAGATATTGGCATAAGTCTACTGAGTGTTGTAGGGAAGGTATATGGAAGAATTATTATAGAGAAAGTAACACTGATGCCAAAAGTCCTAGTGCGTGGCAGAGGACGTGTGGATAAAATATTTGCAGTGAGACAGATAGTGGGGAAGGGATGTGAGAAGGACCATAAGGTGTTTATGGCATTTATGGATCTGGAAAAAGCGTACAACAAAGACAGAGAAGGGTTATGGAAGGTTTTGCGCATGTACAGTGTAGATAGTAAGCTGCTATGTGCCGTCAAGAGTTTTTATGATGGTAGCGAGGTATGTGTGAGGGTAAATGGGCTTGTAAATGGTTCACGATCAATGTGGGTGTGCAAAAAGGTTGTGTGATGTCCCCATGGTTGTTCAATATTTATATGGATGGGGTGATAAAAGAAGTAAAAATATGTGTAATAGAGAAAGGGATGGCATTGGTAATGAATGGTGATGGATGGAATATCTCAAATTTGTTGTATGCTGATGATACAGTGCTACTTGCAAATACCGGACAAGAGCTTGGTAGACTGGTGCATTGTTTTGTAGATGTCTGTGAGCATCGTGCCTTGAAAGTAAAGGCAGAAAAGAGGAAAGTGATGGTTACTGAGGGAAAAGGTGACTCCCAGTGTGATGAGACAGTGAATGGTGAGTGACTGGAATTGGTGAGAGAGTTCAAATACCTTGGTACAGTGACAGAAAAGGGAGGAAAATGTGCAAAGGAAGTGGAAAGTAAACTGACAAATGCAAGGAAAGTACTGGTGCAATGAAGGCCTTGATAAGGAACAGAGTCTTGAGTGTTGCAGCTGCAAGAGGCATAGATGAAGGAGTGTTAGTGCCAACTTTAACATACGGATGTGAGACTACGGTGTGGCATGAAAATGAAAAGTCAAGAGCAGTGGAGATGGGACTGCTGAGGAATGTGTGCGGAGTACAGAGAATAGATAGAATGGAATAATGTGATTCATGAAAGATGTGGAGTAAGGAAGTCTGTGGACACCAGAATTGAAGAGGGTGTACTCAGATCGTTTGATCATGTGGACAGAATGGATGACAATAGAGTGGTGAAAAAGGTGTATCTGAGCGAATTTAAAGGAGGGAGGAGGCGAGGTAGGCTAAGAAGAAGGTGGAAGGATATTGTGGATAAGTGTGTGAGGAAAAGAGGTATGGAAGTTGGTGATGCTAAGAGACTGACAAGAGATCGAGCTGGCTGGATGAATTTTGTAAGGAAGCGCATAACCAGGGATCTGGCACCCATTTCTAACGTGGTAGTGTTTGGACTGGCTCTAGCAGATAGGTATATGTGATGCTTCAGAATGTGTTGAAATTTTTTGGCCTATCTGATGGAGCCGGGATTTCGAGAGTTTGAATGGTGAGTGAATGGAAGCATGGCCCATTGAACTGGGCAAACTTTGGCTGTCTGGATGCTGCTACTCCTCATCCTGCCCTAGCGTGGGAAAGCAGGTCCAGATGATGATGATGATGATGATGATGATGACAAGTGAAAAGGGGAAAAGGAAGTATGTGGTAATCATAGAGGCATTTGTCTTCATAGTGTAACAGGAAAAGTGTATGGTAGAATACTTATTGACAGAGTAAGGGAAATAACAGAGAAATCAGTTGGTGAAGAACTGGGAGGTTATTGGAAGGGAAGATGTTGTGTTGATCAGATATTCATTCTTAGGTCTTGGATGGAAAAGTTTCTAGAGAAGGGAAAGATGTTGTATGAGACCTTCATGGATTTGGAGAAAGCACATGATAGGGTGAATAGACAAGGGATGTGGAAAATATTTAGAATATATGGAATAAATGAGAAGTTGTTGAATGTCGTGAAAAGTATGTACGAGGGGGCTAAGGCTGCAGTTGATGTGGGTAGTGAAATGAGTGAATATTTCTATTTGAATGCTGGACTGAAACAGGGATGTGTCATGTCTCCAAGGTTGTTTAATCTGTATATGGATGGAGTTACAAAAGAGGTACAAGGTAGGGCAATGGATGCTGGAAAAAGGATGTTAATGAAATGAAAGAGGATGTTTGGAAACTCCCTGTACTGTTGTTTGCAGATGATACTGTATTGTTAAGTGAACACGAGGGGAAACTGCAAGGCTTATTGAATGAGCCTGGAAGAGTGTGAACGAAATGGAATCTAAAGGTGAATGTAGGGAAGACTAAAGTTATGGTCTTCAAGAGAAATGAAGTCACTGGATGTACAGTGAGGTTCGATGATGAGGAAATAGAAAATGCGAGTGCAATTAAGTACCTGGGTTGTGTGATGAGTAATGATGGAAGTTTGGAGGGTGAAGTGCTAGAAAGGGTACAACAAGGAAGATTGGTTGCTGGTTCTTTGAATGCAGTTAAAAGAAACAGGGAAGTGAGCATGGATGCAAAAAAGTCACTGCATGACAGTATTGTAATACCAATCTAATGTATGGAAGTGAAGCCTGGACCTTGTTGGAAGGACACAAGTCAAGAGTGTGAGCAGTGGAAATGAGTGATTTGAAGGGAGCCTGTGGAGGCACATGGAGAGCCAGATTGACAAATAAGGAAGTAAAGAAGCATTGTGGTGTGGATGTGGATGTGACAGAAAGCATTAGCAGAAACACACTGAGGCAGTATGACCATGTGAAGATGAGAGAGAGTGAGAGATTAACGAGGAGAGTTTATGTGAGTGAGGTGGAGGGGGGGGTGAAGGGGGGGGCCAAGGATTAGATGAAGTGATGGAGTGGAGCAGTTTATGAGAGATGGGAGTGTGAGCTGGAAGCAGGACAATGAAATGGCAGGGGACTGGGTGACATGGAGGTAATTTGTTTGTGGCCACCCCTTATGGGATTAAGGCATCTGGCAATTGAGAGAGAGATAGATTTCTTTGCCTCCATATTTTTGCAATTTTGTCACTGCAACCTACACTCTGGATGAACTTTCAAATGTGATTCTACCATGTATAATGCCATGCTGGCTTCCTCTTCATGAACACTATTGTCTGCGGTTTCATCCTACTTTTTCCAACTACCATAACCAAAAAAGTAAATTTAGCCCTCTGTTATCAGCAACTAACAGATTACTAAAGTATTCCTTTTACCTTTGAGCTGATTCTTCATCCTCATCAACAGTATCATCTTTCCTAATACATCTGTAGCTCTCCCTACACTATTACTACCCAACCTCTTGCCTCTTTTAATCAAACTGTCATGTTACTGTGCAGAAAGGAAGCCTGAACTTTGCTGAAAGGATGCAAGATTAGAGTGTAGGGAGTGGGCAGCATGCGTAAATGGAACTTGTGGAACTAGCCTACATGAAGTCACAGACGAACAATGATATTTGGGAGAGTTGTGCTGACACGGTTATTCAAGAAAGTGTCGGGAGGAGTATTCTTAGATGGTTTGGCCATAGGGTGGCACCAGAAAATGAAAGACTGACTGAGAAATTGTATCATGAAATGAATGGACAGAGAGTGAGACAGAGGCCAAGGATGCATGGAAGAACCAGATGGAGAGGTTCGTAGCCTAGGTGAGAATGGTGTGGAATGCAGGAACTGCTACCTGGTGGTGGAGGACATGGTGGCATGGAGGCAATCAATTTGTGGGTACCCCTCTGAGATGAAGGCATCTGGCTATAAAAGCTTGACATTATGAGAAAGGGGTGTGTGAGATGGGAGCAGGGCAGTGAAATGGTGGGGGTCAAGGTGACATGGAGGTGATTCATTTGTGGCCACCCCTTACGGGATTAAGGCGTCTGGCAATAGACAGATAGATAGACATTACCTATTCTCCTGTTATACTTTTCATTTACATTATTTTAACCCCTCTATGAGTGAAGAAGTCTGGGGGAGTGAGTAAGAAACTGAATCTAAAAGTGAATGTATGGAAAAGTTATGGTCTTAGAGAGAAATTAAGTCACTGGATGTACAGTGAGGTTGGATGATGAGGAAATGGAAAATGTGAGTACTTGGGTAGTGTGATGAGTAAGGATGGACGTTTGGAAGGGGGGTGCTTGAAAGGGTGCAACAAGGATGAAAGGTTGCTGGTTCTTTGAAAGCAGTGATAAGAAACATGGAAGTAAGCATGGAAGTAAATAAGTCACTGCATGACAGTATTGTGATACCAACTCTAACATATGGAGGTGAAGCTTGGACCTTGTTGGAAGGACACATGTCACGAGTGAGTGCAGTGGAAATGAGTTATTTGAAAGGAGCATGTGGAGTCACATGGAGAGACAGACTGACACATGAGGAAGCGAAGAAGCATTGTGGTGTGGATGTGGATGTGACAGAAAGCATTAAGAGAAATACACTGAGGTGGTTTGGCCATGTGGAGACAGAGAGCGAGACTAACGGGGAGGGTGTGTGTGAGTGAGGTGGAGGTGGGGTAGAGGGATGGGGAGGCCAAGGATGAGATGCAGGGATGGAGTGGAGAGGTATAAAGAGAGAGGAGGGTGTATACTGGAAGCAGGGCAGTGAAATGGCAAGGGACAGGATGACATGGAGGTGATTTGTTTGCGGCCATCCCTTACGGGATTGAGGCGACTGGTAACAGATTGACAGATAAATTAATCCCTTTAACAACAAGTGCATCAGAAGCTAAGGCAGAAAAATGCAAATACAGTACTGTACACTGTAAAATGAATTTCAACATTAACATACAGAAAAAGAACCTCCCTTTAAGATTCTTCCAGTTTTATATATTCTGGCAGTATGAGTGACAATGCTACATATTATAAAAGACTGGCTATCTTTTCATGATTTAAGTGCATTTTTCTAATTTTTAATTTTGGTACTTGTGAGCCTCTGTGGTACAGTGGTAGAGTGTGCGTTTCATACACGGGTGGACCAGGGTTCACGCCCCACCAGAGTAATAAACTTTGGGAGTGTTCACCCAGCCACGTACTGCATTGGCGGACACCAGGGGTGCTGTGGTTGAACCAATGTCGCTTACTGTAAAGTATGCTTGCATCCAGTCGACTTGCACGGGCCGATCACACTTGGTTCACAGACTACACACACATCCAAAGCCACTCCAACACTACAATTACACTAACAAGCACTTCTCACCCTACATACAATCTCTACTAGACAGCCTAAGCCACTTGGTAGAGATACATTGGCTGTATCGTCCCGACTTCAGTCGGGATAGGCCGGTCCTGCAGTGGATACTCAAAAGGCTGATGATGATGCCTTCACTACTGAGCATCTCCATTCTTTTGACTGTTTCCTTTGCCTGCTTGTATACCTTCTTTTTCGATTCTCTAAGTTCCTTAGGTATTTGTCCAAAGCATTTTCTTCTACACCTTTTCTTCAATAACAATCCTAACATTACTATCATGTCCATGGATAACACGCACTCTTTCTTGTTTCATTTTCTCCTACCACATACCTCCTTTGCTGCCCTCACTATCCCACAACCTAGATACTGACAAGGAACCTGCAAGTGGTGACACTGTATAACATGGGTGGAGTGAGGCAACTGCAGCATCTGCCATGAAGCCAAACCTCTTCATATTTCCTTGCACCCTATTATGGGGGAGTACCCTCCTCTCTTCCTATTTCTCCCATCTTTCCTGTCATTTCGTATTGCTTTTCTTTCCTTTACAGGCGGCTTTACATTGAGTGACAAGCCAAATGGTTTCCTGTAAGCCAAGAAACCATTTACAACGCTGGGTGGTAACCATATAACCAAACCATACGTGCTCCCTATGTGTCAACAAGTGGGTTGGTCGAGGGTTAGTGCCCCTCCCCGTAAAACAACTAACTCAAAGTCAAATGGCCACCCCTTATGGGATTATGGCGTCTGGCAGTAGTAGACAGACTTTGTTTCAATCCAACCCATATGCTGTTTACCACATGGGGTGTTGGTTCCCTATATACAGACTCATCAGTCACAGATAAGCAACAATTTCTTTGTGGCTGTCATACATGTACATTACAGTACAGTAAATATACATGGTATATTTACTGTACTGTAATGTACATGTATGACAGCCACAAAGAAATTGTTGCTTATCTGTGACTGATGAGTCTGTTTGGCTAAACAGACTGGTATTAAGTAACAAAAGAAACACAACTACGTTTCTCCACCATCTCTGTACATCCCTTCCAAGTTCCTTTCCATCCATCTTTACTTTCAACTTTTTCTCTGTACACTGTGTACCTCTCGCAATTTTCCAGAACTGTACCTCAACAATTATTTTAGTCTTCTCACCCTGTTCATTACATTTATTTCAGTTGCATATTCAACTTAGCTGGCAGGTACTATGAAACATACTGTAAGCTTCTGTTATCATCCATCATGCTTCAGTTGATTCTTTCACCCAGTATCACGACACAGTTTTCACAGTCACTGATTTATTCTCCAGTTTTCCCTAACACTTTAGGCTAGTTACACTTGTTTTGGGACTATTAATTGTCTTACTTCTCCACCCCTCTTATTACTCATTTCATTATACCTATAGGTGATACAATGAAGGAATGTAGTATGATAAGGCATCAGTGAAGGTCTAGGAACCAGTCTAGGGGGTAGGATTTTTTTTTTTTTTTTTTTTTTGCCAATTTTCAGTGGATGCACCTCAAATATGAAACCTCTGAAATCATATTATAACCATCCCAGTATCCAATAAATCATCATATGATCTTTTCCATCACGTAACCCCATTGGGTAACAGGGTTGAGGTGTATTTAATTTAGCTCAGGAGAACAACAATGTATAGCGAGGTTGGATGGTGAGGAATTGGAAAATGTGAGTACGTTTAAGTATTTGGGTAGTGTGATGAGTAAGGATGGAGGTTTGGAGGGTGAAGTGCTTGAAAGGGTACAGCAGGGAAGAAAGGTTGCTGGTTCCTTGAAAGCAGTGATAAGAAACAGGGAAGTGAGCATGGAAGTAAAAAAGTTACTACATGACAGTATTGTGATACCAACTCTAACGTACGGAAGTGAAGCTTGGACTTTGTTGGAAGGACACAAGTCAAGAGTGAGAGCAGTGGAAATGAGTTATTTAAGAGGAGCTTGTGGAGTCACGTGGAGAGACAGGCTGACGAATGAGGATATAAAGGAGCGTTGTGGTGTTGATGTGGATGTGATAGGGAGCGTTGTGAGGAACACACTGAGGTGGTTTGGCCATGTGGAGAGGATGGAGGGTGAAAGACTGACGAAGAGAGTGTATGTGAGTGAGGTGGAGGGTGGAAGAGGGAGGGGGAGACCGAGGATGAGATGGAGGGATGGGGTGGAGAGGTATATGAGAGAGGGGGGTGTGAGTTGGGAGCAGGGTGGTGAAATGGCGGGGGACAGGGCGACTTGGAGGCGATTTGTTTGTGGCCACCCCAAACGGGATTGAGGCGTCTGGCAATAGATAGATAGATAGAACAACAAACTAATGAAGGGGTTCATGAAGGCTGTATCAAATATCCATCTGTTTCAAAAGCCTCACCTAAGCTCAATAAAACTTTTTGGATCAGCACTTATAAAAGATGAAATACATCCTCTGGCTGAAGGGGCTAGCTTTTATCCAGAGACACAATGCAGTGGGGAAAATAATAGTAACTTTGATTGTGCAGTACAACCCTGTAACAAGACTCTTATAATTCTCCACCAAAAAAACAACAACAAATTCAACGGCTATCTCTGTCTTCCCGTCACTCTCTGGCATGCTGGTCATTCAGCTAACCCCCTTCATCTATTTGGCTTTACCAGATCTGCTGTCTAAGGGAATGTGGGTCCAATCCTAGGCTGGGGCAGGGATGAATCTCATTATCCAAATTTGTCTGAGAAAATAATGATCCTCCAAAATACCCACTGATACAGTCATCATCTGGACCTCCTTTCCCACCCAAGGGCAGGATGGGGAGTAGCAATGTCCAGACAGCCCAAATTTGCCCAATCCAATGGGCCATGCTTTCATTCACTCATCATTCAGGCCTCTGGAATCCTGGCTCTATCGGATACACCAAAAACATTCACCATGTTCTGTAGCTTCACATAAATGTATCAGATTGAGTCAATCCGGATGCTGCCACGTTAAAAGGGGTGCCAAATTCCTGATCATGCACTTCTCCTCACAACATTTATCCAGCCAGCTCAATCTCTTGTCAGTTCCCTAGCCTCACCAACTTCCAAACCTCTCCTCCTCACACACTCATCCATCATATCTCTCCACCTTCTCCTTGGCCTACCTCACCTCCTTCCTCCTTCAAATTCGCTCAGATATACTGTACCTTTTTCACCACTCTATTGTTATCCATTCTCTCCACATGACAATACCATCTCAGTACACTCTCTTTGATTCTGGTGTCCACCACCTTCCCCACTTCACATCTTTCACGAATCACGTTATTCCATCCTATCCACCCTCTGTACTCCATATACATTCCTCAACAGTCACATCTCCACTGCTCTTACTCTTGACTTTTCATTTTCATTCCAAACCATTGTCTCGCATCCATATGTTAATGTTGGCATTGACATTCCTTCGTGCAAGCCCTGTGCAGCTGCAACACTCAAGACTCTGTTTCTTATCAAGGCCTTCATTGTACCAGCTACTTATCTTCCTTGAGTCAATCTACTTTCCACTTCTTTTGCACATTATCCTCTCCTTTCCATCATTGTACCCAGGTACAGTATTTGAACTCTCTCACCAATTCCAGTCTCTCTCCATTCACTGTAACATCACACTGGGAGTCACCTTCTCTCTAAATAACCATCACTTTACTCTTTTCTACATTTACTCTCAAGGCACGATGCTCACAGACATCAGCAAAACTCTGCAATAGTCTACCAAGTTCTTGTCCGGTACTTGCAAGCAGCACTCCATCAGCATACAACAAATTTGAGATATTCCATCCATCACAACTCATTACTAACCCCATCCCTCTCTCCATTGCTCATGTTTTTACTTCTGTCACCACGCCATCCATATATATATTGAACATCCATGGGGACATCACACAACCTTGTCGCACACCCACACCGATCGTGAACCATTCACTTAGATGCCCATTAACCCTTACACATGCTTCACTACCATCATAAAAATTCTTGACGGCAGCTAGGAGCTTACCATCTACACAGTACATTCACAAAACTTTCCACAATCCTTCTCTTTCCACTTTGTCGTATGCTTTTTCCAGATCCTTGCGTGCCATAAATACCTTATGGTCCTTCTCACAAGCCTTCTCTACTATCTGTCTCTGCAAATATTTGATCCGCACATCCTCTGCCACTGCTTCTGATATCACTCTTACTGTCTCGATAATAATTTTTCTATATATCTTCCCTACCACACTCAATAAATCTATGCCATGATAATTCTTGCACTCACTTCACTCACCTTAATTTTTGTACAGGGGTACAATCACAGCCTTTTTCCACTCTGCAGGCTAAGTTTCACTCATCCATGCCTTCTTACATATCTCCAACAAGCACTTCATTCCATTCTCTCCACTACACTTAATCATCTCTGCATACACCTCATCAACCCCAGCTGCTTTCCCATATTTCAGCCACTTCACAGCATTCTTTACCTGTGCGAGTGTCATGTCTGCTGGCACTGAATTCCTTCTCTGCACACCCCCAAAACCAATCATGTTTACAACTGCTCTGCTCTCTGTATTCCTATTCATCAGGCTTTCATAATATTCTTTCCATCTGGTCCTTACTTCATCCCCATGGGTTAATAATCTACCCCCTACATCCGTCATGCCATCACATTTCTTTCCGCTTTCACTTCTACAATCCACACCTCCTTCCAGAATAACTTCCTATATTCAGAGTAGTTCGCATTCATTTTCTTCCTAGATCATTATTTACCTCCTTCTTTTTCCTTTTCACTAGTCTCTTTATGTGCATCTTGCTCTCAGTATATTCAGTTCTTATTTCAACTGAACCCCTGTCCTCTAACCACTTAAGCCACTTCTTCCTCTTTTCTTCCATCACTCTGTTAACCTCCTCATCCCACCATGCCGTACCTTTCTTCTTTGTTGTTACTCTTGCCACACCACACTCCGCTTTAGCACTGCAAACTAAGCAATCCCTATTTGCATTCCACAGTCTGTCCAGATCCATTTCATTCCAATTCACTGATTCTAACTCCTCCTCTACTTTGGTCCTGCAATCATCTGCCATTTCTTTGATCCTCAGCTTCTCAACTTTCAGTCTTTCTCCCTGACTGCTCCTCTCTCTCTTGATCCACTTCATTCCTCTCAGCTTGATCTTGCATACCACAATCATATGATCAGACAGATCTCCACATCGTCCTCTCACGGCCCTCGTATCAACAACCATTCCTATCATCGACCTCTCTATGAGCACGTAATCAAATACTGTAGGCTTCTTTCAACACAATCTCTGTTCCCTCTATACCATGTATATTAATGTGCATCTTTGCATTTGAAATACGAGTTACAAATGCACAATCTCCTCTCCCGACACATATCCTTTAGCTGCTTCCCATTATCATTTTCTCCTGGTACTCTATAACAACCCATTATGTCTGAAGAGTCACACTATCGTGACCATGAAATAGGATACAAAAACCCACACTGGCAGACGAAAAAAGATGTATTCCAAACAGTTTCGGCGACAGCTGTCGCCCTCTTCAGTGGATCTACAGACCAAGAGTGGTACATACATTTTTGGGTTACCAAAGACCCATAAACCACAGATTCCCCTTCGTCCTATCATCTCACAGTGTGGCTCATTCACTTACAAACTTTCAAAATTTCTAGCGAACAAATTAGCACCATTGGTTGGCTATCTATCTATCTATATACCTAGGCTGCTTCCCCCAAGGAAAGGGAGGTAGCCGAGACAGGACGACTCACTCTCCATTTACTCATCCATTCAAACACATTCATTCGCATCTTAGCCCCAAAGGGGAGAACGGACAGATCCTCACCGCATCACACCGCACAAGGGTCAACTGCGCAATGCAAGCAGTGACATCCACAGCAGGGCCCGACAGCAGAACTGGTTTACCCCTGCCACATCATAACAGACCCATCCCCTTACCCGCACCTGACCTGACTAGCTGATCAGACCAAATGCGGGAGAATATCCCCTCAGGGCTGCGTCATCACTTATTCATTCACAATTTCTCTCCCCCCCTGTGGCGGGGGGGACACAACCTGGCCGCACTATGGGGTGGTGCTACTACTCTGCGGCCGGGTTGTGTTAGGAAGAATACTGCCACCGTATTCCCTGCGTGTCGTAAAAGGCGACTAAAAGGGGCGGGGTGAGGGGACTAGGGACCCCCTCCTCTGTTTTTTTAGTTCCTAAAAAGAGACAGGCCATTGGTTGGCACATTCTCTAAATCCCATGTCCAAAACTCTACTGATTTTATTGATAAGATTAAGTCTCTCAGTTTCTCCAGTGGCAGGTTGGTCAGTTTTGATGTAGACTCGCTTTTTACTAAAGTCCCTATTGAAGATGTAATTAGTTTCTTGGAAGAAAAATTACCTAATTGTAACATTGATCTCGGCATGCCACATGATGTCTTTCTCCAACTTATTAGCCTTTGTGTGCAGTGTAATGCATTTTCTTTTGGTGATCAGATTTTCATGCAAAAGTTTGGTATGGGTATGGGCTCGCCCCTCTCTCCAATTCTTAGTAACCTGTACATGGAATATTTTGAATCCAACCTTCTTACCACCATATCTCCTCAAAATTTAATTTGGTATAGGTATGTTGATGATGTGTTTTCATTTTGGCCAGACGTATACGCTAACTTTGACGAGTTTCTTACAAAATTAAATGCACTGGTTCCCTCAATTAAATTTAAAGTTGAATGGGAAAATAATGGTTCCCTTCCATTTTTAGATGTATTTGTGCACAGGGATGAACTTGGGACACTTAGCTTTTCTGTATACAGGAAACCAACCCAGTGCAATTTGTATATACATTATTATTCATATCACCACAGTTCCACTAAAATGTCAGTTATTTCTTCTATGTTCCTTAGAGCAGTGCTTCTCAAACTATCTTATGTGGCGGACCGGCAGTTTTTTTTTTTCAATGTGCAAGCGAAGCAAGCCAATCCAAGGGCAGTCATCATTGACGTAACAAGTCTTCCCAGTGTGCCATTGACCAGTACCATATTTGTCCCATATAATTAATTGTTTACGATCCAAGACATTCGTAGTAATATTCATTTATACAGGAAAAATATAATGAATAGATAATAAAAGTAAGTTGACATTTTTTTTTGGGGGGGTCTCATGCGTATTCAGTTCACTGTTTTGCTGTTCATTATATCGCATTCGTTAGTTGGATAGCAATGACTTTTAACACGAGTGAGTAAATGAACAATGTAGCCATAATAATACAAATCTCCGCGTACCGGCAGACGATGGCTCGCGTACCGTCACCGGTATGCGTACCACACTTTGAGTAGCACTGCCTTAGAGCACTCAGAATTAGTAGTCCCCAACATCTGGATACGGAAAATGCCAAGATATGGAAAATATTTTTAGATCTAAAATATCTATCTATCTATCTATCTATTGCCAGACGCCTCAATCCCGTTTGGGGTGCCCACAAACAAATCGCCTCCAAGTCGCCCTGTCCCCCGCCATTACACTGCCCTGCTCCCAACTCACACCCCCCTCTCTCATATACCTCTCCACCCCATCCCTCCATCTCATCCTCGGCCTCCCCCTCCCTCTTCCCCCCTCCACCTCACTCACATACACTCTCTTCGTCAGTCTTTCACCCTCCATCCTCTCCACATGGCCAAACCACCTCAGTGTGTTCCTCATAACGTTTCCTATCACATCCACATCCACACCACAACGCTCCTTTATATCCTCATTCGTCAGCCTGTCTCTCCACGTGACTCCACAGGCTCCTCTTAAATAACTCATTTCCACTGCTCTCACTCTTGACTTGTGTCCTTCCAACAATGTCCAAGCTTCACTTCCGTACGTTAGAGTTGGTATCACAATACTGTCATGTAGTAACTTTTTCACTTCCATGCTCACTTCCCTGTTTCTTATCACTGCTTTCAAGGAACCAGCAACCTTTCTTCCCTGCTGTACCCTTTCAAGCACTTCACCCTCCAAACCTCCATCCTTACTCATCACACTACCCAAATACTTAAACGTACTCACATTTTCCAATTCCTCACCATCCAACCTCGCTGTACATTCACTAACTTCACCTCTCTCAAAGACCATCACTTTACTCTTCCCTACATTCACCTTTAGGTTCCGTTTCTTACACACTCTCTCAAACTCATCCACCAAGCCTTGCAGCTCCCCTTCGTCTTCACTCAACAACACAGTATCATCTGCAAACAACAGTACAGGGAGTTTCCAAACACTATCCTCTCTCACCAGGGCCACTCCAACATCCACTACCCTACCTTGTACCTCTTTTATTACCCCATCCATGTACAGATTGAACAACCATGGAGACATGACACATCCCTGTTTCAAACCAACTTTCAAAGAGAAAAATTCACTCAGTTCACCATCAACACGCACTGCAGCCTTCGCACCATCGTACATACTCTAAAATATCCCAGTTGGTTTATAAGGCAAGCGTATTTTAAAGCCTTTTTTGTACCTAGACCAACATCACAAAGTCAGCAAAATAAGCCATACATCACGGTTCCGTATGTGTCAAATCTTAGCTTGGCGAAGTCTGTGAGTCATGATTTGGATGTAAACATTGCATTTAGATATACTTCCACCTTAAGATCAATGCTGGTAAAGAATAAACCAATTAGTAACAAAACTGCAGGGGTATACAAAATTCCATGTAGAGACTGTAATTTGGTTTATGTTGGTGAAACGGGAAGGGATTTGGACACTCGCATTAAGGAACACAAGTATGCTTGTAAGATAGGCAACATAAATAACGCAGTGTATGTTCACTCTTCGGAAAATGACCATAGCATTAACTGGAATTCTAGCCAAATATTGTACAAATGTAGTAACTACAAGAAACGTAGGATTGTGGAAGCTGTATGTATAGAGAGATATAATAATTTTAACCATGGTGAAGGAATGTATAAATTAGATCCTGTGATGAGAGGATTAGTGGCAAAGTCCTTGCCGCCCCTTGTAATCCCTCACTCAGGTCGTGGACACAGTAGAGGGAGAGTCAGGTGAGGTCACATCAGGTGTGGTTGGGAAAACGTGTCCTCACCCTGCATATAAGCAGCTTCTCAGCATATGTATGTACCACTCTTGGTCTGTAGATCCACTGAAGAGGGCGACAGCTGTCGCCGAAACTGTTTGGAATACATCTTTTTTCGTCTGCCAGTGTGGGTTTTTGTATCCTATAACAACCCATTATGTCATCTTCAGGACCAGTGCCTACTCTTCCATTCATATCCCCCATTATGATCACTTAATAGCTCCTGGGCATTACTCCCACTACTTCATCCAGCTCATCCCAAAACCTGTCTTTCTCTCTCTCTCACTCCTGTCCTCACATGGGGCATATGCTACAATCACTGCTACTTTTACCTTCTTAAACTTGAACTTGACATACATACACCTTCAGCTGACACATTTGTAGTCTCTCATTCCACTCTGCCACACCTCATTCATCAACAAAGCAACTCCTTCCTTGCATCTTCCTCACCCATTCATTCCCGATCTTACACATCATACTCTCCCACTCCATCTCACTCCCTTTCATCTTCATTTCACACAAAGCCCTCACGGCATATCTCGCACTCCTGAACACATTCACCACTTCCACCCTCCTCCTCTCCTCATTCACATCTCCCACATTCCTCATGGCCATGCAAATCTGCTCATTTGATTGGGGCCCTGGGCAGATATTGGGCCCTCTGAGGCTCTCTGAAACAACTGCCACGATTCAGTGATTTTGGATAGGGGAATCTGGGGGACACTTAACCCTGCCAAAAACCCAGTTATATGGTTACCACCCAGCATAGTACAGTAAATGGTTTCCTGGGTAAAGGAAACCATTTGGCTTGTCAGTCAGTGTAGAGATCATATGGCATCTCTACACTGAGTGAGTGGATGATGGGGACCCCCATCCACCACATACTGATACAGTATATTATTAAAATATCCTAGCTAATATCATCACCCTTGGGCTGGGCAAGAATCGATAAAAACAGAATCATTGGTTCAGATTCTCAGTACTCGTGGAATCAATGGAATAAATTCTAGAACTGGTTTCTCAAGAGTAAACAAAAGACATAAAGGCAGAGCACCTGGATGAACCCACTTAAATGTATTCTACTGTGAGAAACTGAGAACACAAGACACTAATGAATGTTGCTTATTCTATAAAAAAAAAAAAAAAAAAAAAAAAAAAAAAAAGGCCAATGACTAAATCAATCATTCCCATTCACTTACTCAGTCTCCACTCACTCATGCACTCACCCTCTATTCATTAGCTTGCTTACTGCACTCATATAGCTACTCACTCTCTACTGAATTACCTGATTACTCAATTACTTAATCATTCCATTAAATAACTTTATTATTCAGTTACTCACTCACTCCTTACACACACACACACTCATTATGTAATTCACTTCTTCATTTAGTCTCCAACCACTCCCCACTCACTCATGCACTTGCCTACTCATTCAGTCACTCACTCAATAATTAAGTCACTCCAACGCTTACATTCAATTGCTCACTCCCTTACCTCTCACTCAATGCCAATTCATTTCCCACTCACTCAGTCTTGTGCCATTTTAAAAATGTCGCTTGAACTGATCAAAAAATGTGTGGGCCAGTTTAATGACCCAGTCTGCTATATAGGGGAATAGGTTCCCATGCTTGAAACCGATCTCTGGTAGCTCATCAGAATCAAAGGAACTGATTCTTGAATCAATTCTCACCCAGCATCAGATCACACCATTCCTGAATGAGACAGCTATAACAAGTACCATATGCAATAAGAATGCTTGGTACTACTGCTTAAGTTCACCGGGTCGGTCAGGATCACTTGATGGTCGTGATCGTCAGCTTTTACCCTCCCGGAAGGGAGCTGAGAGCTCATATAGTCCGATCTAAGGGCAAGGCTGTGACCTTCACACACGCACACACCCGTCCCCTTGCTCAAGGGGGACAGTAACCACCCACTTCGTCAGTGAAACTTTTTCACAACCTGAGCGAGGCGCGAACTCTCGTCCACCAGTTGGCAAGCAAGAGCGTTACCACTGCACCAGCGAGTGGTGACCAGCATAAGTGTGTGTCAGGTAGGATAAATGCTTAGCCTCAGGGAATGGACTATTAGTCTTTGACCACAGTTGGAGACAAAAAAAAAAAAAAAAAAAAAAAAAAACTACACACACATGCATGAACTCTCTCTCTCTCTCTCTCTCTCTCTCTCTCTCTCTCTTTTCCACTTCCTGTATACAAATGTCATTAGTCTATCATGTAAACATAATAACACAATATCACCAACAATCAAATGAATTATACACACCTGGGACTCAGCTAAGGTGTACTGATACTGCAACTTGGCTTTTTCTTGTTCCAACTCAGAATACTTTCTATACAGTGACTCCACTTTCTTACTTTTTCCTTGTAGCTTCTTTCTCAGGTCCTCATTTTCAGTTTTCAACCGATCTACCTCACTCTTCTGCAGTACTTGCTCGTGGTGGAAGCTCTCCCGCCACTCCTGCAAGTATGTGCCTATGGTGTCCTTAATAACTGTCAATGTTGTTTCCACTTCACTCCTGCCTATTTGCAAATTCTCAAGTCTCTGTACAATGAGATCTAATGCCTCTTTGTACTTTTCTGCTCCTTCACTTAATGCATCTGTTTTCATATTTGTGCCACTGTTTTTGTCAAGGGTATTTCCTCTTTTCCTTTCACCACTTTCAGCCTCACTGCTCTCTGGAATATGATCTTGTGAGTCACTTTCCTCTGATTTCCTTGTGGATTTTGGTTGCCGCAGTTCATGCTTTTCAGTATCTCCAACTGCATTTGTGGCATCCCCTTTGGTATCCCTTTCTATGCTCTCCTTGGTCCTTCCTCCATAACTCTCTCTTTCATTGCTTTCCTCTCCTTTTTCTGTATCATTCAAATCTCCCCTTTGATCCTCCTGTTCTCTGGTTAGTTTCTCTGTCAGTTCTTGAATTTGCATTTTATAATTTTTCTGCATGTCCTCCATCTGGGTCTGCAGCAGCTGAACCTGGTCTTTATAGCCCTGAATGGCCCGGTCATACATCTCCCTGGTCTGGATCAACCGTTTTGTCCACTCTTCCTCCAAGGTAGAAGGGTCAATGGTTACTCTCTGCCTGTCAGTTTGGCCAGGTGACTGACCCTTAAGGGAGCTTTGGAGGGCCATGTTTTCCTTGAGTGTCTGGAGATGCTGCTCACACTTCCTGATATATTCATCCTTCTTCAACAGCTGTGGATATGAAAGAAGAGTTTAAGTTGGCAAGATCAACTAACTGGCTATTAGTGGGGTCTTTTATGGTAAATTCTTAATATCAAAGTCTGATATCAACAGTTCTGCCTATAACAGATTTCTCTGGATATAGCAGTGTTAGCCTGACATGCCAATGTAAAGTACTCATCTATGATCAAGACATTACCAAGCACATGCATCCACTTACAGTACTGTGTTTACCCTTGCCTTCTTACATCATCACAAGTTTCCATTGCCATATTTTTGCAATTTCCATATTTCCTATCACACATTGCCATTTACACCACCATCTATTTATCAAGTGTTTGGGTTTGGAAGCACAATGCAGTAAGCGTGACTGAAAACTTGTGAAAAGTGAGTATGTCTGTGGAAGGGGGTAAAGGAGATGTTATGCCTGGATTAACATCCCCGAAATATATACAATGGTGCCAGGTTAGTAACAGTCTCAAACCACCATAACTTCAGTTTTCTCAACCTTCTAACAGAACTAATAAAGAAAAAAAATTGAGCCCAAACACTGAAATAAATCAGCAGCAACCCAATTTTGACCCCCGTTATCTTCTCTTAGAGGCATTAAGAGCAAGAAGGATTCATTTGTCCCATGTAAGAAACATTTGAAAAATTAATGGTGGGGTGTGCCAAGCCTCATCTCATGAACATTGTAGTGACTTATGTGAAAGGTGCTGTGAGAAGATTAATGTTACTGTGCAAAAAAATGAGTGCCTAAGTTAAGAATACGCAATGTCTAGGGTCACTCCCTGAGCAAGCAAGACACTGATGACCCAGGATGAAGGGCCACCATGCCTTGCAAGATAAAGAAATTTGAGAAGTATATCATCCCTCTCAGCTTTTGGAGGCTTGGATGATTTCTCCCACCATTCAAAATACCTGAGTGCTGTCATAAGTGGTGGCAAACTCACTTCCTAAGATTGCCTCCAAGAGAAATATTTATGGGGGGGTGGGGAGAAAAATAACAAAATAAAACTTCAGGTTTACACAAGAATAGTTGTTGTTGTTGAAAACTCCAGTCTGTCTGGCTAAGCAGACCTGCTGACTACAGGTAAGCAACTCCTTTTGTGGGGCCATCCTAGAGGTACAGTTCAGTGCATGCACCATAGAGTGAATTGACACCCCACTGTCGTACAGAGTTCCCTGTCAGGGTCCTTCCCCATGACAAGAGGCAGGGAAATATGAGAAGGTTTGGCTTCTGAGTAGATGCTGCAGCTACTATGATCCACCTAGAATATACAGCATCACCACATGCAGGTTCTCATCAGCACCACATGAGAAAAATAAATAAATGGTGTTTAACAAGGCAACCAGAAATAAATATCAGAAGCAAAATGCTGACTACCAGTATGTGATACCACATGCCCAGGACAAAATCATATCTTGAGGTAGCCCCAGAAAAATGTCTCTTATAAGAAATAAGCAGAAACAAAGCCAAAGGGATTACAATAAAGCTTCCCAATCAGCTCAAAAAATGAAGAACACAATAATGAAGGGAGGTGAAAAATTACAAGGAATCAGGATCAGGCTTGAATGTTCACAAGTGCCATTAAATAGTGGGGAAACAGAACCCTTTATATATACACAAATGACAGGCTGAATTTGCATGATGCTACATGTTGTGACAGACATAATAACCTTAGAAGGAGACGCTATGAACAAATTACTTTCATGTTTGCCTGCCCTCCTCTCAACTCTCACCACCTCATTCACATACCTCTCCATCCCATTCCTCCATCTCATCCATGGTATTCCTCTCTCCTTCCACCTCAATCATAAACACTCATCTAATCAATCTCTCACTCTCCAATCTCTATACAGGACCAAAACATCTCAAGATACTTTTCGCATTTTCTAGCACGGGCAGGGACTGACAAGTTTGCACATGATGGCACTGTGTACCCTGGGTGGAGGAATCAAACATGTTCATATTCACTGCACCCAGCAGTGGGGATGGACCCTGACCCAATCCTGGCAAGATGCTGTCTAACACAAGAAAGTGCTGGTTCCCTACACAGTTTACATACTATGCTGTACCTGTAGGACGGCCCCTGTGTTTGACATGTCTACTCTGACAGAAAGGCCACGGCTAAGTAGCAACAATGAAAAATCCAGATCATACAAATGAAAACCACAACACTCCTGAACTTGTCCATCTGTTTGTTTCTGTCTCCATTCATTTCTCTCAACTTACATCCACTCTTCTTACTGTTCCAGCAAGATCTAAGCTTCACTTTCACATATAAAATAATGTTGTTGTTTTTAATGCATCAAAAACTCAGTTTTTACACCTACCAACCAAACACAATCTTCCACAGGAGTACCCACTAATGTTTAATAATATCCAGCTCAAGCCTGCATCATCCTTGAACATGCTTGGGGTTTCATTCACTTGGGACTTATCTTGGAAAGATCATATTGCATCTTTTGTAAAATCTACTTCCAAGAGACTGGGTGTGCTAAGCCGACTCTATACCTCTTTACCTCTGCACAGCTGTTGACTTTATACATGAGTTTTATTCGCCCCTGTGTAGAGTACAAATCTCATGTGTGCAAAGGCTCCCTACATACAGCTCTTATCAAGAGGGTGGAGTCAAAGGCTATTTGTCTCATTAACTCTCCTCCTCTTCCTGGCTCCCTTCAACCTCTATCTCTTTGCCGCACTGTTGCATCTTTATCTCTTTTCTATCGCTACTTCAATAGTCACTGCTCCTCTGAACTGTCTGCTTGTATCCCTCCACCTCTGTGATGGGTGTGTAGCACCTGTCTAGCAACAGACTCTCATCCCTTTACTGTCCAACTCTCTAATGCAAGAGTTAACCGTTACTCCCAGACCTTCATTTATGCAACAGGTCCTTCATTTATGCAACACGTCAACTCTGGAACTGTCTCCATTTGTCTGTATTTCCTACTTCCTATGATCTCTAGTCTTTCAAACGCAGTGTCCAGGCATCTCGAAATGAATGGATCTTGAATTTGGCTCTCTTTTGTACTGTTTTTTCTTGGAAGGAACGGTTTATGGGCTCCTGGTCTTTGGTTCCTTCGTTTATGCATTAAAAAAAGAAAATCACATTACTGTCATGCAACAATCTCAACTTCCATACTCACCTTCCCATACATTACCACTGCCCTCACTGTACCTACAACTTTCCTTTCCTGTTGTACTCTTGCTCTCACTTCATCCTCTAAACTACCATCCTTGCTTATGAAGATATTTGAAGGTGTTAACATTCTCTATTTCATGACCATTCAGTGTCGCTGTTCACTCTGTGCCTTCATTACTCTCATAAGTTTCTGGCTACCTGGAGAATCATGCTTCAACATTTCTGAGACGAGTTCCCTTATCTGTATTCAGCCAGTGATGGTATGCAGTGAATCAGAAGACTAAATTTTTGAGGATGGCTCCTGTGAATTATTTATATATATATATTAAAAAAAAAAAAAAAAGTATGGCTCCTACCTCTGCTCTGAGTTCTTTGAGTTGTGAGTGCAGTGCATCAGGGCGGCTTTGACTTCGCTCTCTCTCCTCCCCTTCCGAGTCATGAAACCAGCCCTCTCGCTCACCAGACACACCTCCAAGGCTCCTCAGTTTCTGGTTTTCAGATTCAACCTGCAATAAAATTTAGTGGTAAGATGAATTACTGCAACGAAGAACATTAAAGCAGGATAAACAAGATAAAGGCACATATGTTACACCATACATAGAAACAATATCCAAGACATGCAGTCTAAATTATCACAATCTATCTATCTATTTAATGCTAGATGACTTAACCTGTAAGGGATGACCGCAAAGGAAATGGCTCCACACTGCCTTGTCCTCTGCCATTTGGCTACCATTCATCCACGTCATACACCGCTCTCTTATATATCTCTCCACTCCATCCTTCCATCTCATCCTTGGTCTTTCTCTTCTCTTCTCCTCCTTCATCTTATTCTCATACACTCTTCTAGCCAATCTCTCCATCTCCACCCTCTTCACATGGCAAACCTATGAAGTATTTTTCTCTTAACACTTTTAATCACATCCACATCTTCCACAACACTTCTTTACTTCCTCATTTGTCTGTCTGTCTTACCATGTAACTCCACATACTCCTCTCAAAGAACTTAATACAGTACTGAGATGTTGGGCAACACTATGATGTACTTCATTACTGTGTGGCTGCTGATTTGTGTGATTAGCAGCCAAAGTCCCATTTCTTTTTTGTCACAACTCGTGTACATACAGTATATATATATATATATATATATATATATATATATATATATATATATATTGCCTGGACCTGGGTCTGTGCAGTGAGTGGGGCCTGTGCTATGTCTACCCCCTTTATTAATACTGACTATGACTAAAAATAAGTTTCAAAGCAAGCCTAAGGACATTAAATCGGCCAGGAGGGTAAGGGTGGGTTCATGGAATGTGGGAAGTTTGAGGGGAAGAGCAGGGGAAGTCATTGAGGAATGCAGTAGGAGGTGGGTGGATGTGGCATGTTTGCAGGAAGTCCAGTACAGGGGTGGATCAGGCAGAAAGATTGTTGGGAATGATTGTTACTATAAGTTGTTTTGGCAGAAGGGGACAGACAGATATGGGGGTGTTTGTGTGATGGTTGCAGAGAAATGGGTGGAATATGTTGTGAATGTTATAAGAGTAAGCGACAGGATATTGGTAGTGAAAATTCTGGTTGGTGGAATGATAACTGCAATTATATCGCCATATGCTCCACAGGCAGGATTGGATGAAGCAGAGAAAGATAGATTTTGGGATGACTTAATACGTGTGGTAGGTGGTATGCGGGATGATGAGATAGTGGTTTTGGGGGGGGACTTACATAGTCATGTAGGTGAAGAAGCTCCAGGTTATGAAGGAGTACATGGGGGATGTGCATATGGTATAAGGAATGCAGAAGGGGAAAGAATACTCGAGTTTGGGGAGGCAATGAACAAGATTGTGTACAACACACATTTTAGGAAAAGAGAGAGTAGGTTAATTACGTATGAGTCTGGGGGAAACAGCAGTCAGATAGATTATTTTCTGGTTAGGAGGGCTGATAGGAGGTTGGTGAGGGATGTTAAAGTTATAGGAAGTGAGGAGTGTGTGTGCAGCAGCACAAACTATTGATTTGTGATATGGTGCTTATGAAACGAGTGATGAAAAAGAGGACTTACGTACCCAGGAGGAAAATATAGAAGCTGGAAAACCAAGTAGTAAGGGATGCCTTCTACTGCGAGATGAGGAGAGTGGTGGCTGAACAGGGAGCCATAGACAGAGGTGTTAATGAACAGTACAGAGCCCTCAAGAACAACCTCTTGAGAGTTACTGATGTGATACGCAGTTGGACAGGAGGACCACCAAGACATAAAGTAACTTGGTGGTGGAATGAGGGTGTAGAAGCTGCAGTTAAGGAGAAAAGAAGGCTTTTCCGGGAATGGAAAAAGGGTGGTAACAAGGAGGAATATTTGGCTGCCAAGCGTAGGGCTAGAAGAGAGGTATACAGGGCGAAGTCTGAGTCACAGAGACTTTTACTTGATTACCTAAATCATAGGGAATGGAAAAATTTAATATTTAAGGTGGCAAATCAGATGAAGAGGGATAATTGGGATATTATAGATGGGCAGTGTGCTAAGAATGATGAAGGCAGGCTAGTGGTGAACAGTGGGGATATTAAAGATGCATGGAGAGAGTAATATAACCAGTTGTTGAATGAGGAGTTTGAATGGGACAGGGAAGGATTGGAGCCAGCAGATCCAGTGTTTGGCCCTTGGCCTTTGATTGACGCTGCTACTGTGAGTGAGGCAATAGGCAGGATGAAGGTGGGGAAGGCAGCAGGTGTTGTGAGGTTGACTGCCGAAATGTTGAAGGCTTCAGGAGATATAGGGGTGAAGTTAGTCACTGACCTGATAAATATGATTATATATAAGTGTGTTGTCCCAGATGATTGGTTGAAGAGTGTAATTGTAAATGTGTGTAAAGGGAAGGGTGATGCCCTGGAAAAAGGAAATTATAGAGGTATAAAGCTCTTAGACCAGATAATGACGGTAATGGAGAGAGTTCTAGAGGGTATGATTAGAGAAAAAGTGAATACTGATGAGATGCAGTTTAGGTTTATGCCAGGCAGGGGGACCACTGATACCATATTCATTGTTCGACAGCTTCAGGAAAAATATATTGGGAAGAAAAGGGATCTGTATTTTGTTTCCGTTGATTTGGAAAAGGCCTTTGACAGAGTCCCAAGCGAGGTGGTGATGTGGGCAATGAGAAGGCTTGGCTTGGAGGAGTGGCTGGTTAGGGTGGTTATGGCCATGTATGTGGGTGCTCGCACCCAGGAAAGAGTAAATGGAGATTTGGGTGACGAGTTTTCTGTGAACACTGGCATGCATCAGGCATCAGTTTTGAGTCTCATGTTGTTTATCATGGTACTTGAAGCCCTCTCACATGACTTCAGAAACAGACACCCGTGGGAGATGCTGTATGCTGATGATTTGGTGCTGATTGCAGAGAACGAAAGGGAGGCGATGGAAAGATTTAGGAAGTGGAGAGATGATATGGGGCATAAGGGCTTAAGGGTAAATACAGATAAAACAAAAGTGATGATACCTTGGGTTGGTGGTGGTACTGTTAAAGACGAGGGAGAGTGGCCATGTGCAGTTTGCCACAAGGGCGTGGGAAGTAATTCCATCTTGTGTAGTGTTCGTGATAAATGGGTGCACAAGAGATGTAGTGGTATCAGAGGTAGATTGCGAGATAATGCTGATTTTATGTATGCGGCATGTCGAGGAGAGCAGGTGGAGATTGTCAGGTGTGAAAGGATTGAACTTGCTGGTGAGTCTCTCGAGTGTGTCAAAGAGTTTTGTTATTTGGGAGACACGTTGTGTGCTGGAGGTGGGACAGGAGCTAGCTCTGTGGCTAGGGTGAAAAGTGGTTGGAAGAAGTTCAGGGAGTTGTTGCCTCTCCTAACACTGAGAGGACTCTCCCTACATGCTAAGGGAGTCTTTGTATGCAGCATATGTTAGGAGTGGCAGCGAAACCTGGGCAGTAAAGGAGGAGGATATTCGCAGGCTCAGACATACAGAAATGACAATGATTAGGTGGATGTGCAGTGTCTCTGCATGCAAGGCCTGGGGGGGGGACTGGGTTTATGATGGAAGAGTTGAGAGGTAGGATGGGACTGGAGTGTATTGGTGTTGTGATGAGGAGAGGTAGATTGAGATGGTTTGGGCATGTGGAGAGGATGGGGGATGCTAATTGGGTGCAGAAGGTGAGAAGTGTTAATAATGGGGGTGGGGTTGTGAGGGGTAGACCGAGAAAGACGTGGGATGAGGTCATTAAGTATGACCTCAGGGTTAAGGGACTGAACAGGGAGGCTGCAATAGATCGTGCAGCATAGAGACCCGCCATTAGGTGACCAAGGCCGACGCAAGCAACCATGTTAGAGCCTTCAAAAATGAAAACGATATATAGATATATATATATATACTGTATATATATATATATATACAGTATTTATATATATATATATATATATATATATATATACTGTATATATACATATTGTATATATATATATATATATATATATATATATATATATATATATATATATATATATACTGTATATATATATATACAGTATATATATATATATATATATATATATATATATATATATATATATATATATATATATATATATATATATATATATATATATATACTGTATATATATATATATATATATATATATATATATATATATATATATATATATATATATGCCACGTTGAGTACACCGCTTCCCGCCCGATCAGCGAAGTTTAGCAACGTTGGGTCTGGTTAGTACTTGGATGGGTGACTGCCTGGGAACACCAGATGCTGTTGGCATAACTTTCTCTCTACGTGTCAAGTGGGGTTGGTGGAGGATTAGTGCCCCTCCCTGTAAAACAATTAACTCTAAGCCCTTGGCCACCCAGTTTGGGATACATGGCGTCTGGCAATGAATGAATGAATGATGAATATATATATATATTGTTTCGTTTCATTTCGTTTGTGAAGACTCCAACATGCTTGCATGCATTGGCCTTGGTCATCTAATGGCAGCTCTCCATGCTCCTCGATCTCTGGCAGGCACACTATTCAGTCCCTTATACCTAACGTCACACTCTCTGACCTTGTCCCACGTCTTTCTTGGCCTACTTCTTGCAATTCCATCCCTTACATTCACACTTCTAATCTTCTGCACCCAACTGTCATCCTCCATCTTCTCTCTATCTATCTATTGTCAGACGCCTTAATCCTGTAAGGGATGGCCACAAACAAATCGCCTCCAGGTCGCCCTGTCCAACGCCATTTCACTGCCCTGCTCTCACCTCACACCCCCCTCTCTCATATACCACTCCACTCCATCCCTCCATCTCATCCTCGGCCTCTCCCTCCCCCTCCCCCCATACACCTCACTCACATACACTCTCCTCATCAGTTTCTTAATCTCTATCCTCTCCACATGGCCAAACCACCTCAATGTGTGTCACCACCAAAATGCTCCTTAATTTCCTTATTTGTCAATCTGTCTCTCCATGTGACTCCACATGCTCCTCTCAAATAACTCACTTCCACTGCTCTCGCTCTTGACTTCCATCCCTCCAACAAGGTTCAAGCTTGCCTTCCATATGTCAGAGTTGGTATCACAATACGCGTACTGTCATGTAGTAACTTTCTCACTTCCATGCTCACTTCCCTGTTTTTATCACTGCTTTCAAGGAACCACCAACCCTTCTTCCTTGTTGTACCCTTTCATGCACTTCACCCTCTAAACTTCCATCCTAAGTCATCACACTACCGAAGTACTTAAACGCACTCACATTTTCCATTTCTTCCTCATGCAACTTCACTGTACATTCACTGACTTCACTTCTGTCAAGACCATAACTTTACTCTTCCCTACATTCACCTTTAGATTCCGTTTCTTACACACTCTCCCAAACTCATCCACCAAGCCTTGCAGCTCCTGTTCATCTTCACTTAACAACCCAGTATCATCTGCAAACAACAGTACAGGATGTTTCCAAACACTACCCTCTCTCACCAGGGCCACTCCAACATCCACTGCCCTACCTTGTACCTCTTTTATTACCCCATCCATGTACATTAGAAATGTACCGGTGATAAAAGATATAAATGTTGAGGTACAGGAAGTGTATAAATTACTGGAAACTCAAGATGAAAGGAAAGCCCCAGGACCTGAGGGAATTTCTAACTGGGTACTGAAGGAATGTAGAGAACAACTGGTGGATAAAATTCACAGTTTAATTGTGTGTTCTCTGGAAGAGGGGAAAGGGCCACAAGAATGGAAGAGGGCAAATGTGGTACCAATTTATAAAGGAGGAAACAGGGAAGAACCCCTGAATTATAGATCAGTGTCTCTAACCAGCATGGTCGCAAAATTGTGTGAGAGAATCCTGAAAGACAGATGGATAAAATATCTAGAAGAGATGAATATTTTGGCTGAATGTCAGTTTGGATTCAGAAGTGGAAGGTCATGTGTTTCCAACTTGTTGAGCTTTTATTCAAGAGCAATTGACGTAGTACAGGAGAAAGATGGTTGGGTGGATTGTGTGTACTTAGACTTAGAGAAGGCCATCAACAAGGTACCTCATAAGAGACTTATGTGGAAACTAGAGTATAAAGGAGGACTGAAGGGGAAACTCCCGGAATGGATGAGAGACTTTTTGAGAGAGAGACAAATGAGGACAGTAATAATGGATAGGATGTCTGGATGGAGAGAAGTAACAAGTGGAGTCCCTCAAGCCCAGTGTTGGCGCCAGTAATGTTCCTGATTTACGTAAATGATATGGTAGATGGAGTGAACAGTTATGCAAGTCTGTTTGCTGATGATGTAAAGATCTTGAGGAAGGTAGAGGTTGAGGAGGATTGTAAAATGCTGCAGGAGGATCTGGACAGGATACATGATTGGAGCCGGATGTGGGAAATGAAATTTAACGTAAAGCAATGTAAAATATTGGAAATGGGTAAAAGTACCAGGAGTCCATCACTGAATTATTTGTTGGGTAATGAATTAATCACAAAAATGAGAGAAGAGAAAGATTTGGGAGTGCTGGTCCAGGATAGTTTGTCACCTGAAAACCATATTAACAAGATAGTTAGAGAGACGTATAAACTCTTGACTAACATAAGAGTAGCATTTCATTATGTGGATGAGGAGATGATGAAAAAATTGATAGTGGCCATGATTCACCCCAGGTTAGAATATGCAGTGGTAGTGTCGTCCCCACACAAAAAGAGAGATATAAACAAGATTGAGAGAATACAAAGAACAGCAACCAAGATGGTCCCCAGTCTGGCAGATCTGTCATAGCGAGAGGTTGGAAGAGCTGGATTTGCCTTCCTTAGAGGAAAGGAGAAAGAGGGGAGACATGATTGCAGTGTTCAGGACCATGACAGGAGTAGATAAAATTGACCGAGAAGATCTGTCTGTATAGGATAAGAGTGCAACACGAGGACATGGAAGGAAATAGAAGAAGTCAAGCTGCTTGAAGGATATCAAGAAATATAGTTTTCCTCATAGAAGTATAGACCTGTGGAATAGCCTGGACAAAGAGATCCTCCAGTCTAAAAACTTAAACGAGTTTAAAGCTAAATTTGACTTACTGAGAATCAGCGACGGGAACCCACGAGCATAGCATATCTCGTGTATATCACAATTAGGCATATTAGGTAAATACATAAATATTTGGAACGACTTAGACGAAGTAGTGGTGCAGACGAAAAACATTCATGTGTGTAAAAGTAGACTAGATAAATGTGGATATGGAGACAGGACAACACGAGCATTGCTCAATTCCTGTATACTACAAATAGGTAAATACATAAATACACACACACACACACACACACACACACAAAATGGTAAACTTTTTCTTCTGCTCCATTTTCATCACTCTTTTTATCGTAATCTTTCTATTCCTTCCACAATATTGCAAGGTACCTTTACATATATATTCTTAATGCCAATAAACAGCACCCAAAAATATTTAATTACCTTTTCCTCACCTTTAAAACATACTGTAAGAGGTCATCGTACTTCTTTCTTAGCGAGAGCAGAATGTAGTCCTCCCGAGGACCAGCCTCCTGCACAACCACACTATCTCTGCTCCCCCTCCCAGCTGCTTCCTGCCTCTTAATACGCTGCTGTAACCTTTGCACCTAGTAGGAGAATAACAATACATGACTTGCTATCATGTCATCACTAAAACTTGACCAAAATGATTTTATTAAATTATTTTTCATTCTCACTAACATAACTAGAGGACACTGAATGTATCTAGAAATTTGGCAATTCAAACATTTCAAATTACAGTAATACTATCTGGTCTTAAAATACCATACAGCTACTGATATGACAAAACCAATAATGTCTGTCAGTGTTAGCTATGACCTACAATGCTTTTGCAGTGGTATGCAGTTTTTTTGCTAGTAGTGTAACATTATCCCGGCTGTAGTTCCATTCGATCAGGGAGGTACAGTCAAGATGCCTAATACACGGCAATTAGAGACTGGTACCTAACCGTGGATTACGAATTCTGTGGTTTACAAAGTTAAGAACCAATGGGAAAAAAGGATGTTTAGTCTGGACCCTCGTGGAACCCCCCTACAGCACCCTACCTACACCTAACTAGCCATACTACCTGGCCAAGTGAGCAAACTTCTCTCCTTTCTCCACTTGACGAATAACATCCAAACACTGCTGATAACTAAGAGGAGCCTTCTTCTTGGACCCCAGCTGGGTCGAACATCGCCTTGGGGGGGGGGTTGGGGCCGTCCATAACAGAGCCCAAGGAGAGGTAACCTTGACAAAAAAAAAGGCCAGGTAGCGCTCAGAACTCACAGGGGAACACATGTAGTTGGCAGTTGGCGGGACAGGAGGTAAACAAAATATGGCGGATGTAGTGTGCACACTTGCCACCAGGGCCAGGCTGTGATTGGTTGCTGGGTCTAGGTTGCAGTGATTGGCCAGCAGCCACGGAACACATCATGGCTGCCTGGATATTATAAATCTCCTCGGAAATGAGCCACTTTGGAACCTAGGAACCTCGTTTTTCGAGTTTTTTCCGTGGAATAAAAAAAAAATAAGGACTGGTTGGGCAAAGTACCACGGATTACAAATCCACTGCTTACATATACGGGAATTAGGCAACTTGACTGTACTTCCACGGAAGATCGGAAAGCTGGTGATAGGGAGAGCTGGTGCTCCTATTCACTAGCTCTCAGGAGTAGTTCATGACCGGTTCCTCTTGCTGACCTTTTTCAGAGTGTCACAAACACAGAGAGTATGCTACCATACTCTTCCAAATATATTTCTATAACTGTTGACTGGAAACTACACTATATCCACTTTACACTCTACTCATCATACCCTACTGTGACACGGGTTGGTGCCAGCAGGGGCATGCGCCTGTAAACTTTGCTCTCATTATCTAGTGGAATGGACCTTGTCTGGGTTCAGGGTTGTGAGGATGGGGTCTGTGGTCCTTCTCCACCTTTTATCTATTCTAATTATATGGAATAGAGAGACTGTTAGAGATCAAGCAGCATAGAGAGTTACCATTAGGTGACCAAGGCAGATGCATGCATGCATGTTGAAGCCTTTATAAATGAATGAACTGTTATGCTTCAAAGAGTCATAATACTGCTAGTTTGGACCAAATTGTTCTTACTCTTAAAGCATTATATGCAATGAATTTTTTCATCCTAATGACATTACAAATTTTAATGTGTTCTAAGATGATAAGTGAAAGCAATGTATACGGGTGAGTATTACCATGCCTAGGGGTAGTGTGTGAAGACTGTTATTGTGAGTGAGCATGAGTGTTATTGAAACTGAGTGTTATTGTGGGTAGGAGAAGTTTCTGAGGGTGAGTGTTAGTGTAGCTGAGGGAAGTGCATGGGGCTGCATATGAGGGTTGCTGTTGTTGCTCAACCCTGGTTCGTCTGGTTAGGCATAACCATCTATTGCAGGTAAGCAACCACCCCTATGGGGTTGACCCATTGGTTTCCTACCTCACTGATGTTGTGTCTGTATCTCAGTGTGGCATGTGCTGTGCAGTGATCTATTATTGGTATGTGTTATATTGTGCAAGCCTATTCTAAAAGTTGGGCACGTGTCATCTGCGATTCCACCCAATCCAAATCTACGATGGCAGCTGTGGAGGGCTGGGTGATGTCCTGATCTAATCCTTGCTAGGTGAACTTGATTATCTCTACTTAAGGATTCCTTGGATGGGTGGAGGGTGGCTTGTGGTATGGCGCTAATTCAGGTGCAGTGCAATAGCACTGCACGTGTAGTAAGTATGTAGGTGTTTTTTCACTGCTGGTGTTGGAATGTCTGAAGCAAGGATACTGCTGTAGAGGGTTTAATAATGCTTTTGTGGTGACAGTTTTATGTGCCTAGGTGTGCTGTGTGTCTCTGTCATATAATGACAGGGGTGCTGTGTATTGGCACATTAGGGTGGCCTCTGACAGGGAGGATGTTGGTTTCAGAGTGCAAGTGAGCTGTGGAAGTGTTTTGGTGCAGCCTGCAGTGATTTGTAGGGCATTGTTCTGTATGATTTTCAAGGTGTTGTAGTGGGTATTAGTCAATAGGATGGCAGACCATGCTGGGGAGATCTACGATATCACTGATCTAATGTACTGCTTGACGAGTAAGGAGTGTTACTCCCCCCCCCCCCCAACTCTGGCTCTGTAGTTGCCTTGAGTGAATTGAGTCTGGGAGTGTACCACCTCTTGATGTCTTGAACATGGTCCGTAAAGGTTATGTTCAGTGTCATACGTCAATCCAAGGATCTTAGCAGAGGGAGTGTAGCACACACATCTGTGTTCATGTTTAACTGCTGGTGATAAGTGTGGTGGTGGTTTTGGCTGGGGGAATTATAAGCCTGTTGTCCTTGACCTAAGTTTGCAGTTTGTTGTGGCAGCCCTGCTGCAGTGTTCAGGCTGTGTCTGCAATGTGGTGTGTGGCTGTTATGGTGCTGTCATCTGCATATATGACAATGTTTGTGGGTGGTTCGGGTGTGAGAATATCATGCATGCATGCATGCATAGGTTAAAGAGTGTGGGTGAGAGAATGGAGCCCTGTGGAACTAAACTAGGGAAATTTCATGTTTGCGATGACTTGCCCTGGAATGTGACATGTGCTTGTCTAATAGACAAAAAGCTGGGAAGCCAGCATTGAGTGTTGTTCTCAATGACTGTTATATATCTTTGTGATTATTATGCATCAGGGGATACCATCAAAGACTTTACCATACAGTACTAATATATACTGTTGTGAGAAGTGTGTGTTGTATGTGTTGCTGAGTTGATGCCAAGAATGCTTGTTGTGTGAGATTAGTCAGTAAGGTGTTTGTAGTGTACAGTACTCTGAATCCTTGTTGTGAAGGAGCAAGGGGGATACGGGGAGTGACTGTTGAGAATGAGATGTTCAGTTATTTAGGATGGCATGCTGATTAGTGTTATGGGTCTGTATAAAGAAGAGAATGTTAGATCTTTGTTTGGTTTAAGTATAGTAAAGACTGCTCCATATTTCCAATTACTGGGAATGCTACAGTAGGCATATGAGTAGTTGCTGATGTTTGTGAGGGCCTGGATACCTTGTGGTTCTAATTGTTTCAGGTGAAGGTTGCTGATGCCATCTGACCCTGTGCTTCTAGCATTCTTTGTTTCCTTAATAATATTTTGTGTCTGTTCTGGAGAGAAGTGGGTTTCATTGTGATCGAGTGGAAACGACTGCTTGCACTGAGATGACTGTTTTCTGGATTCAGTGCATGTTGGTGTTATGTTTGGGTAGTGGTTTCCAAGTATGTTTGCTTGTTCTTTATAGGAATGGACTCTTGGGTACTGGAGATGATGGCTGCATGGGTCTTGGAAGTACATGTTTGTGATCTAGTGATATTGTTCAGCATTTTGTAGTGCTGAGAGGGATCTGTGGAGTGATTAAGTGTTGTTACAAAGGTCTTCCAGTTTTCCATTTTCTTTGTACTCATTTTATTGCCAACCTCACTGTTTAGATCTTGATGCCTTGTGATGGTGTCTTGTGTGTGTGGGAGAGGTGAATTGTGTTTAACTTGGTTGCACTGTCTCATGAGGCGGGCAATATCAAGTGTAGAGTTTAGGCTATAATGGCTTCTGTTGCCTTGTAGAATGTAGTGCTTGTCTGTATTGTGAATGAGTCTGCAATGAGTATGATGCTGATGAACTTCTAATATGCTTGTTTATGCTGGTGATGGGTGTAATGTTTAGTGTGCTTAAATGTCTGTTTCATCAGTAAGTTTGGTCCAGTCTGCTTCTTTGTGATCTGTGTATGTGAGGCACGATTACTCTGGCTTGGACTGTGCTTCTATTGTATAGTGATAATGATGGGGAGGTGATCTGTAGAGAGTTTAGTTTCCATTTGTCGGCAGATGCTGTGTGCATATGCTGGCAAACAGAATGTAATGTTTGGGGAAGAAAGGGTGTGGTTTGCCTGGTGTGAAATAAGTATGTATTGTCACTGAGAATGTACATATTGCGAGTTATGAAGCAATGTCGAAGGCACAGTGGATGTTTTGTGTTCATATCAGGCAGTGTTTTTTGCATGAAAGCCCCCAGCAATGATAATGTTAAGAGCCCTCATTAAGGGGGAGGACCTGAGGGCTGTACTGCACTGGTACAGCATGGGAGGTGTCAGGGAGAAAGTAAAAGCTAAAAATGTTGATTTCTTGTTTGTGACCAGATTTGACACTCAGTAACTATATTTTCTAACGTTGCAGAATTTGGGGAAAGCAATTGTGTTACTTGTGTTGCGTCTTTGCACAGTACTGATGGGTGAATGTAAGTAACGAGGTCTCCTCCCTGGCCCTAAGTTCTGTCCGAGAGAGTGCGTGGGTAGCTTCCAATTTGGGGGGTCTGCTGCATACATGTCAATTTTGTTTCTTGTAGGAGGACTATGTATATATTGTGGTTGTGAAGGAGTTTCTCTATTTTTTATGTTTTTTCCTTTTTTTTTTTTTATGTGAAGACTCCAACAGCTATGAGCAATATGTTTATGTATGTCACCACCTGGTGGTGGTAAGAATCAAGGTCCAAATGAAATGGAGGAATAGAAGAAGGGAAGGACAGGAGGAAGTAGTTCATACAAGGAGGGTGGAGAGGTTACAAGAGGATGAAAAAAAGGCAGAATATAAGAGAGAAGGGGAGGAATGATTAGGTAAATATGGACTGGAGCAGATGGGGACGTGGAAATTGTGTGCAAGATATTTACCAAAGAAATCTGTGCAACATGTGAGGTGGTGTGTGGGGTGAAGAGAAGATGAAAGGGGGTGCAAGGAACAGTATAGTGGAATGAAGAGGTGAGACAGGCTGTGACACAAAAGAAAGCATATAGTGAGTGGATGAGAAACAGGGTGTGGAAGAAGGTGAGAGAGAGAAGAGAGAGTTATATGTTGAGAGGAAGAGAGAGGTGAAAAGATTAGCAAGAGAACGTAAGAAGAGAGTGAATGAGGAATTTGGAAGGAATTTGGGTGTAAAGTGGAGGGAATGTAAGAAAATGTTCTGGAAAGAGGTAAAGAAGGTTAGACAAGGTGTCAAAGAAGTTAGTCGGGGAGTGAAAAATAAAATGGCAGATTACAAGTGGACAAGGGAGAAAAAGTGAGCAGATGGAGAGAATACTTTAAGGAATTGTTGAACATAGAGAACGAAAGTAATGCAAGTATATGTGGTTGGGGAATGACTGGGAGTAGGAGGGATGTGTGAAGAGAGGAAGAAATCAGTAGGATGAAAGTTGTGGAGGCAATGAAGAAAGTCAAAATGGGGAAAGCCCCAGGAATTGATGGAGTGTGTGGTGAAATGCTGAAGCATGGGGGAAAGATGGAAGTAGAATGCAGGGATGGCCCGACTAGGGGGGGGTCATCCCCCCAATGTGTGTTCTGAGTTGGTCAAAAAATTACTAAGTTGGTCAAAAATGGAGAGTGGAGACTTTTTTTTTTTTTTTTTTTTAATAAAAGGAGAGGTCTCTATGAGGACAAAATATTTTTTTTACATACATTTTTCTATCTATCTATCTATATATATATCATCATCATCATCATCACCCGATTGAGTATCCACTGCAGGACCAGCCTATCCCGACCGAAGTCGGGACAATACAGCCAATGTATCTCTACCAAGTGGCTTAGGCTGTCTGGTAGAGATTGTATGTAGAGTGAGAAGTGCTTGTAAGTGTAATTGTAGTGTTGGAGTGGCTTTGGATGTGTGTGTAGTCTGTGAATCAAGTGTAATTGGCCCGCACAAGCTGACTGGGTGCAAGCATACTTTATAGTAAGCGACACTGGTTCAACCACAGCACCCCTTGTGTCCGCCAATGCAGTACGTGGCCGGGTGAACACTCCCAAAGTTTATGACCCTGGCGGGGCGCGAACCCTGGCCCACCCGTGTACGAAACGCACACTCTACCACTGTACCACAGAAGCTCCATATATAAATATATATATATATATATATTTAGGGGAAAAAATACAAAATACTCTAGTTTCCTTCCTGTCAGCGGAATAATCTACGCCAAAATCAAGTACCATACGGTAATTAATCAAGGTGACTGTATCCTGGACCCCCTTCACTGAAGGAAGGGGGGGGGGGGTCATAAATTTGGTTTGTTTATATCTATTTAGTTGGTCAAACCGTAATGCCAAACGGATCAAGTAGGTCAAAATTGTCCTTCCCCCCCCCCCTCAATCACATACTCTTCGGGCCATCCCTGGTAGAATGGATGTGGATGATGTGCAGATTGGTCTGGGAGGAAGGTAGAGTCCTGGAGGATTAGAAATCAGGTATAATTATTCCCCTGTATAAAGGAAAAGGGAAAAAAGAAGTGTGTGGTTATCATATGGGAATTTGTCTTCTTAGTGTACAGTATCCCTCTAATATCCGAACGCCCAATATCCGAACATCCCCACTAACCGGACATAATCGTCCTGGGATCTAATATTCCCAATATGGGCCAAAAACCGCAAGAAATTTGAAAAAAATCAGACTTATTTCCCTACCGTAATTTGAAATTCCCACCTGGCGCCGGACAGCTGTTACACCATGGTCCCTTCACCCTTTCCTTCCTCCCCCTCCCCCCTCCCCTGTCAGGGTTGCCATTTGGTATTTTTCACTACCAAGTGTGGGCCAATTTGGTAATGAAAAATTCGTTTGGTAATGAATCAGAATAATGCATTACCAAATGGATTTTTCACATGTATGAGGATACACAGGATGGAAATGGTGGATTGTTTGCTCTCTCTGATTAATCTGCTACCCTACATAGTGTGAAAATAATCAACATGGTGTTAATTATAAGGAGAGTGATTATATGTATTTCCACTTGTATATATAATTAGTGAAGAATAAATGCTAGCTTTACGAATTTGGTAATGAAAAGTTAAATTTGGTAATGAAAGTTGAGGAGATTGGTAATGCGGCCGTTGCGATCTGGCAACTCTGTTACCCCGCCAACATCAACAGTCACAGTCTAATTCCGATTGAGAGCAGATGCTCATAGCAGTGCAAGCCACAGGTGATTGTTTTTTGTGAATAAACAGTGAATAAACTGCAATACCTCGCCACTAGAACACACAGGAATTTACAGTGTTGTGCAGTGTTAAGAAACTAGAATTTAGAGTGCAGAGGATTAACTGTGGACTGCAAACTGGCGGTTCAAACCAGTCCAGGAGCAAGGGACTTGTAAGTACCCAGAATGTTTAATACTGTATAAACTCACCTCTAAAACCTCATTTTATGCTTCTTTTGTATTTATTTCAGTCTTTTATGTCCCTTATTGGTGTGATTTGGGTCTTAAATAGGTGCAATGCATGTCCAGAGGGAGTTGTATAGGTGTATTTCTGAGTTAGGGTCCATAAATACAAGTCCATAAGCTGGGGCCCAATATCCGGACAGGACCACTATCCGGACCTGCCTATGGCTCTATTACATCGGATATTGGAGGGATTACTGTAACAGGAAATGTATATGGTAGGATATTGACAGAGTTAGGGAAATAACAGAGAAATTAGCTGAAGAAGAACAGAGAAGTTTTAGGAAGGGAAGAGGTTGTGTAGATCAGATATTCATTCTTAGATCTTTAGTGGAAAAGCTTCTAGGGAAGGGAAAGAAGTTGTATGTGGCCTTCACGGATCTGAAGAACGCATATGATAGGGTGGATAGACAAGGACTGTGGAAAGTATCAGCCTACCAGACATGAATTAATTAAATCATAAAGTTTGTGGTTGGACTATGATATGAATCACAGTGTACCAGATCTCACCTTTCTCATTAGAGTTTTGTTTTCCTGCAACAGAGCCACATTACTTTCACTCAGCTCACGTAAGTTCCTCAGTTCAGCTCTAAGCTCCTCCTCTTCTCTGGCTGCATCCTTATCTTCAGCTGCTCTCTTTCCATCACCTGCCTTGCTCTGCTCTCGCCTCTGTCGGTTTTTCTGTGGTGGGATTCAGTGCTAAACAAACAAACAAACAAACAAACATACATGTTTGCATGCACCTAAATCTGAAAGAAAGACAAGTAATGAAATATGGTTTGATGTAAAATGTTCTCTGCCTAAGCAAAAATGGGATCAGCTGTGGAATAGATACATAAGACATAAATATAGACAGGAATATACCAGGTACAAGCAAGCTATAAATATGTATACAACAATCAGGAGGGATACCAAAGTAGTATTTGAGACAGAGTGGCCAAATGTGCTGAGGAGTCCAAGCTCCTCAATAGCTATGTGAATACCAAAATGATAATTAAAAAAAAAAAAAAAAAAAATTGACAGATGAAGGAGGAACACATAATACTGAAAAGGATATACGTGAGGTAATGAACAGAAAATTTCAGTCAGTATTTGTTGAGGATAATTCTTCTACTGAAGAGGATATACGATGTAATGTCACACTGGGCATGAGACTAGATCTTAATTTAAAATGAGAGGAAATTACAGAAATTTTGTGAAATTTAGATAAAAAACAAAGTATGTGGTCCTGATGAAATATCTGGCTGGGTAATGAAGGACTGTAAGAACGCAAGTACACCTTTTACATAAAATATTCACTAACTCAAGTGTTTTGTTTAGTTTCTAAGGGCTCCAACATGCTTGCATGAGTTGGTCTTGGTCACCTCATGGCACCTCTCCATGCTGCTTGATCTCTGGCAGCCTCCCTATTCAGTCCCTTATCCCTGAGATCACACACAATGACCTTGTCTCAGGTCTTTTTCGGTCTACCTTGCAACTCTACCTTTAATGATAACACTTCTCATTTTCTGCATGCAACTATCATCCCCCATCCTCTCCACATGCCTAAACCATATCACTGTACCTCTCCTCATTGCAACACCAATACATTCCAGTCCCATCCTACCTCTTAACTCTTCCATTGTATACATAGCCCCCTCTGGGGCTTGCACTGAAGGATGCACAGCACATCCACCTAACCACTGTCATTCCTGAACATTTGAGCCTGCAAATATCCCCTTCCTTTACTGCCCAAGTCTCACTACCATACAGCATTATACTCATAAAACATGCCGCATACAAAGACCCCTTAGCAAGAAGGTAGAGCTTTCTCAGTGTCAGGAGAGGCAGCAGCTACCTGAACTTCTTCCAACCACTCCTCACTCTAGCCCCACCTCCAGCACATAATATGTCTCCCAAAAAACAAATCTCTTCCACACACTCGAGAGACTCACCAGCAATCCTTTCATGCCTGACAATCTCCACATACTCTCCCAGACACACTACATACATGGAATCAGCATTACCTAGCACTCTACCTCTAATGCCGTTACATTTCTTATCACCCACTTATTACAAACACTGCACAAAATGGAAGTACTTTCCATGCCCTTGAGGCAAACTGCACATGGTCACTCTCCCTCTTCTCTGACAGTATGGTACCCTAGATACCACCACCTTTGTTTTAGCTGTATTTACTCTCAAGCCCTTGTGCCCCAAACCATCCCTCCACTTCTTAAACCTTCCCTCTGCCTCCCTTTCATTCTCTGCAATCAACATCAATTCATCAGCATACAACATATCCCATGGGAGTCCATTTCTGAAGTCACGTGAAAGGGCTTCAAGCACCATGATAAACAACAAGGGACTCAAGACTGACCCCTTTCATTCTCTGCAATCAACACCAAATCATCAGCATACAATATATCTCACGGGAGTACCTTTCTGAAGTCACGTGAGAGGGCTTCAAGCACCATGATAAACAATGAGGGGCTCAAGACTGACTCCTGATGCACACCAACATTCACGGAAAACTCATCACTCAAATCTCCATTTACCCTTATCTGGGTGCCAGCACCCACGTACATAGCCTTAACCACTCTAATCAGCAATTCCTCAATCCCAAGCTTTCTCACTGCCCACTTCATCACCTCCCTACGGGACTCTGTCAAAGGCCTTCTCCAAATCAACAAAAACAAAGTACAGATCCCTTTTCTTCCCTATAAATTTTTCCTGAAGCTGTCCAACAATGAATCAGTGGTCCCTTTGACAAGGCAAACTACCAAGCTTATGTAAATTAGCCAACACTTCCACTATTCAAGAAAGTGGATGATAAAAGCTACTAAATTATTGACCTTTCTCTCTCACAATGTAATATATAAAATAAACAAAAGACTGGGTGCCTCTTCGCTGAGTGACAAGCCAAATGGTTTCCTGTACACCAGGAAACCATTTACTACGCTGGATGGTAACCATATAACCAAATTATGGTGTCTGGCAGTTTAGTGGGTAATAAAGGCGCTCCAATCGGACTAAGCCTGTGCAGGTTTATATCCAAGGGGTAGTTGGGGTTATTTCTCACGTAATGCCATTCAGGGATAAGTGAGGCTGGTCACTCTCATCTCAAATGTCAAGACCAACTTACGTAGCCCCGCACTCCTATGCTCCTCATGGGGCAACATAGGATTGGATGATGATGATGATGGAGAACAAAAGACTAATATGAAAAAAAAAAAGGGCTGAACACCTTGAAAATCATGGGTTGTTACATGAAAGACATTTGGGTTCAGAGGTGGGAGATCCTGTGTCTCAAATCTACTAGGTTTCTATGACAGAATATCTGAAATGATGTAGGAGAGAGATGGATGGGTGTACAGTATTTACTGGGATTTCAAAAAAAGACTTTCAATAGGGTAAGTCATCAAAGGCCACGTTGGAAACTGGAATACAATGGAGGAATCAGAGAAACTGTTAAAATGGAAGGTGGATTTTCTAGTGGACAGGGAGACAAGAGCAGTAATAGGCAGAAACTACTCGGACTGGAGGAAGGCAAAGAACAGAGGCCCTCAAGGATCAATTTTAGCTCCAAAAATAGTCTATACAAATGATCCAAGGGAAAATGTTTGCACTGAATTGTATATGTATATGTTTGGTGATGATGGAAAAACTGTAAGAGATATCAAGGATAACATTTCATGTAGAGACCTGCAAGAAGACATTACTAGACTCTTTGAATGGAGTAAAAAATGGAAGATGGAGTTTATGCAGAAAAATGCCATGTGATGCAATTTGGGAAAAGTATTAAAAGACCCACAAGGAAATATAAAAGGAAGATCACATTCTGCAAAACTCTGAATGCAAGAATGATCTTCAGATTATTATCAACCCAAGCTTTCACATAAATGACAGGGTGGAGAAAGTAAATGCTCTATAAGCTACACTGAAACTGAGTCTTTAGGTATACAGATGAGAACATATTAAAGAAAATAATTAAAACTTTTATCAGACCAACTCTTGAATAAGCAGCGGTCATTTAGTTCTTCCACTGAAAAAAAAAAAAATAAATAAAATAAGAAAATAAAATTGTGAAAGTGCAGAGTGCAGTAACAAAATGGGTCCCAAGCATGAAAGACTTAAGTTATGACAAAAGGCTAAAGGGACTGGATTTGCCATCACTGGTGGTAAGAAGAATAAGAGGTGATATCATAACGTTTTACAAATATTTAACTAATATGAATGTCACTGAGAAGAAAAGCTATGTAATACCAGTGACTAGAATATCAAGAAGTCCTACAAAATTACACAAGATACAAGGAGATAAGGATGCAAGGAAGCACAGTTTCCTAAAAAGAATTAATAATGCACAGGACCACCTGCGAGACATGGTTGTGCAAGCTAAAAATGTTCACAAGTTTAGAGAAATGTATGATAAAATATGAAAAGAATATGCGATATTATGACTACAACTCAATCCTGCTAAAGCACAAATACACTGAGTACGTGGAAAGGTTGTCATAATGTAATGGATTTTCAATACATGATCACATATGTCAAAGGCATGAATGGAAACTTTACAAAATGGAGCTGAATTTGAAAGAGCAGTTACTAAACATATACTTAACCTATTCCTAAATGATTTGATAACCTCTCCTCCTTCAACACCAGTATTACCCTATGCCAATGACCTAGCAATTGTTTCATGACACTCCAAACTCAACAAGCAGTAGGCCAACTCTAGCAAGTCCCACACTCACTAATACCTTAGACAAAACAGAATGACTGATTCCCCAACCAAATCAGCTATTTCTTCACTCCAAACATTTACTTCACATTCTTTAGTTTTCTTCTTTAGTTAACCTCTCTCACCGGAAAGACACCCCAAAATTCTAGTAGCTATTTAATCTGGACACAAACACATGAACTTTTCTCAACATACATGCAATGGCATTTCATATTCTATATATCTGAAAAACACCCACGGGCATTATCTTCAAACAAAAGAAACAATAACTAAAAAGTCTATACAGTAATCAGTTCACTACAACAACATGAATTATACCAGTTCAAACTGAGTCCCACCTTTACCACCACAAACATGGAAACACACACACACACACACACACACACACAAAGCCTTAACCCCTTTGGTATCAACACTTATCAGCTATGTCATGGAGAGCCAAGTGAGCTAGAACATGATACATTCTCATACATACACACATACATACATCATCTAATCCTGTGTTACCCCATGAGGAGCGTAGAAGCCCGGGGCTAGGCAAGTCGGTCCTGACATTTAAGATGAGAGTGACCAGCCTCACTCATCCCTGAGTTGCATTACATGAGCAATAAACTCCAACACCCCTTGAGCCTACACAGGCTCAATCCAACTGGAGCGCCCTAATTACCCACTAAACCACCAGGTGCCATAAATTGGTTATATGGTTACCACCTAGCATAGTAAATGGTTTCCTGGTGTACAGGAAACCATTTGGCTTGTCACGCAGTGTAGAGTCACCCGTAGATAGAAGGAAGAGGAAAGAATAAAGCAAAGAAAGACAGAAGAGGAAGGAAGGAAAGAAGGAACAAAGAGAGGAAAGGGCGGTCATCCGAGAGCAGCACTACACTGAGTGAGTGGATGCTGAGTGCCCCCACCTACCACCTAATTCATATATTCTCATAAAATATGAGAAAGGGCAGAGAGGGTGGGACTGGCTCCCTCATGATCTGGGGGAAGTCAGGATTCTTCACCTATTTGTGTCTTAGCTCTCCTACTTTCAGTCTGCAAATAAACACTCTCCAAGCTGGCCATGATGCAGCTGACCAACTCCCCAGATATATAGTAGCTAATGCCTTGTCTCAGAGATAGATACCAACAGTACTCACACACTGGTGAGATACCATACAACATCAACACAGTTAGAGTAAAATCTAGCGGAGGTAACTTGTAACCTGGCTGATGCAGTGGCCTTGTATTCAAGTAGAGGTCGAGGAGGATTGTACAATGCTGCAGGAGGATCTGGATAGGATACACGATTGGAGCCATATGTGGGAAATGAAATTCAATGCAAAGAAATGTAAAACATTGTAAATGGGTAAAAGTACCAAGAGGCCATCACTGAATTATTTGATGGGTAATGAACCAATCACAAAAGCGAGAGAAGTGAAAAATTTGGGAGTGCTGGTCCAGGGTAGTTTGTCACCTGAAAAACACGTTAACAAGATAGTTTGACAGACATATAATCTCTTGACTAACATAAGAGTGGCATTTCATTACATGGATGAGGAGATGAAGAAAAAGTTGATAGTGACCATGATCTGCCCCAGGTTGGAATATATCGCAGTAGTGTGGTCCCCACATAAAAAGAAAGATATAAACAAGATCAAGTGAATATAAAGAACAGCAACCATGATAGTCCCTAGCCTGGCAGATCTGTCGTACAAGGAAAGGCAGGGAAAGCTCTATCTGCCTACCTTAGAAGATAAGAGAGACAGAGGCGACATGATTGCAGCGTTCAGGGTCATGATGGGAAGAGAAAAAACTGACAGAGAAGACCTGTTTGTATGGGATGGGAGAGTAGCAAGAGTACATGGAATGAAACTGAAAAAGCCAAGATGCTTGAAGGATATCAAGAAATATAGTTTTCCATATAGATGCACAGGCCTGTGGAACAACCTAGACAAAGAAATCATCCAGTCTAAAGAAAATAAAAGGTAAAAAATAAATAAATAAATAAAAAATAGAGTTCAGAGCAAAATCTGAGCCACTGAGAAACTGACATGGGACCCCACGAGCATTGCTTATTTCCTGTATATGACAACTAAGTAAAAACACACACACACACACACACACACACACACACACAGACACACAAACAGTCTCAGGTAATGGTAAATGAAATCATCAACAGAACATGGTATTTGTCAGACAAAGAGGAGTTAAAGAATGTTTGCTTAAGGAGAGATGTAAATGTGGAAGAAAGAGCTAAAATAAAGGAGTTAGTAAACGAAGCAAAGGCAAAAAATGAACAGAGAACGGAAGAAGAGAAGAGAGTGTTCTATTGTAGAGTTAATCCTTGAAACGCGGAGCGTCGCTTTTGCGACGATTGCCAAAAAGGACATAAGGGCGGATCGTTGCATTTGCATTTCGAGTTAATTTTGAATAAACGCGGGCAAGGATGTTCCAGCTGGTATTGTCTATCAGTACCGCCACCCTTTAGCTACAATTAGCATACTTGACCTTTGTACTACTGACCTCCGTTGTTGCCAAGTATCGCGTTCCCCCCCCCACCACCACGGCCCGGCCAGCCTGGCTGTGATATATGGCAGCGCTCTGACTGCTCAGAACTGTAAATCTGCGCTCTCCTCTCACAAGCAGTTTATGCTAATAGGAAACGCTTGTGTCCCCAGTTGTCACACTAGCTTTTTTTCGTGTGGTTTGCCCCTGTTTAGTGTCAGTTTACCGCAGGCTTTCAAAGTGACATTATGGCGAGTTCTAGCTCTTCCGAGTCAGTGCGAGCGGCCGACAGGAACGAGAATAAAGTGACGGGCGTAAGGCAGAATAAAAGTGCGCCACAGTGGTCTTTTGGGAAGTACTATGATTGAAAATAATGTAGTATACGTGTTTTTAGCTGTGAAAATGGAAATGTTTGTTGAGTGACGGGAAGACCGCCGCCGTGCTGCATGTCGGCCGTACACTCCGATGATTTTAGCCTTATTTTCAGTGCTTATTGTACAAATATGGATTCCAAACTACCTGTACGTTGTAGTATAAAGTTTACTATGACAGAATGAGGCTGTGGTAGAGGGGAAACCGGGTTGCTGGAGGTGTGAAAGTGAAGATTTTGTTACCCAACTTTGCAAGTCTCCACAAGTCCTTGGGTAGTCCACAAAGGCTCGACACCTGTCTCTGGAGAAAGCTGAATCTAAGTACTATCTGCCATACCCAGTATAATGTTCTAGGGTTAATCTCTGATTTTTGGCTAATATTTTCCTACAGGTACTCAGACCGCGATCCTACCCCACCACCTGGGGGGGGTCGGGTGTTCATGGCCACGTTTTAGGGGTTAAAGGATCAGAAATTGAGGAAATGGTACCGACAGAGAGAGGGTGAGATGAGAGAATAATAAACAATAGAAAAAGTTTGAAAGTGGCATATACTAATGTTGATGGTTTTATATTGGCAAGGTTGGAAATCAACGATTTCTTGAGGGTACATGAACCAGATACTGTATTATGTGCTTTGTAGGGACCAATTTAAGAAAGGTTATTGATATCCATATGGGAGATGGTAAATACAAACTGTGGAGAAGAGACAGAAAAGAAAAAAACGGGAGAAGGAGTGATCATAGCAATGAAGAACAACATAATGTGGATACTGTGGAAATGGGAGAGGGCAGGGCTGAAGTGATAAATATGAAATTAGAAACTGGAGAGAATTGCACGAAAGACTTGGCAGTAGTATATGTTCCCTCTAAGACAAGGGCATGGAATGACGATGAATATCAGATGTTGTCAGACATGGTTAGCTATCTACACACAGTGATTGAGATAAGCAACAACATAATTCTGATGGGTGATTTTTAATTGTAAAGAGGTGAACTGGGAGGCAGGAGGCAGTGAAGATTCGTGGGGCACTATATTTTTAAATATAGTAATGAATATTGTAATGACCCACTGGGGCAAAGAAGAGACAAGATTCAGAGGTAATGACACACCAGCACACCAGCAAGACTAGATTTACTGTTAACCAAAGAACCTGACGTAATTGAATCTTTGAAATATCTGTGTCCTACAGGAAAACGTGATCATGTAGTCACTGAGTTCCAGATGATAAAAGGGAACATAGTGCCAAGAGATGAGCTTTATAGGCAGGGAAGACACAAGTTTGGGAAAGCAAACTTTACAAGACTGAGGAAATTTTTCAAAAATGAGGTTTAGAGAAAATTAAGAGAAACGAGAGATTCAAAAGAAGTGGGATATCATTCTAGACCTCTATAATTTGGGAGTGGAAAAATATGTGCCATAAGCAAGAGGGAAAGGAAACAGGAAAATGGATTGGTTTAACAGTAAGTGTATAATAGCAAAAAAAAAAAAAAAGAAAGGGACATTGCATGGAACAACTGGAGAAAGAGAGGTAATAATAGAACAAAGGAAGAATATAGAAGAACTAGAAATGAATATACAAGAATATGTAGAGAGGAAGAAAGGAACTTTGAAAAAGGTATAATTGACAAATGACAGGAAGAATCCAAACTGTTGTATAGATATGTCAATGGCAAATTGAAACAAAAGGAAGGAACCACTAAACTGAAAGTAAAAGGAGAGGTCTACAAAGATGCGGCAATGCAAGCTGAAATAATGAAAAAATGTTTCCAATAGGTTTTCACTAAAGAAAGAGATTTTGTGGAGGGGAAGGGAGTGACTAAAAATGCAGTGATAAAAGATATAAAAGTGAAAGTGCAGGAAGTGCATAAATTACTGGAAACTCATGATGTAAGGAAAGCCCCAGGACCAGATGGAATCTCTAATTGGGTACTGAAGGAATGCAGAGAACAGTTGGCAGATAAGATTCATGGTTTAATTGTGTGTTCTCTGGAAGAGGGGAAAGTGCCTCGGGAATGGAAGAGGGCCAATGTGGTACCAATTAATAAGGAAGAAAACAAGGAAGAACCCCTGAATTATAGATTAGTGTCCCTGACCAGCATGATTGCAAAATTGCGAGAGAAAATCCTGAAAGACAGATGGATAAAATATCTGAAGGGGATGAACATTTTGGCTGAGAGTCAGTTTGGATTCAGAAGTGGAAGGTCATGTGTTTCCAACTTGTTGAGCTTTTACTCAAGAGTGACTGACATCCTACAGGACAGAGATGATTGGGTGGATTGTGTGTATTTAGATTTGGAGAAAGCCTTTGACAAGGTACCCCACAAGCAACTAATGTGGAAACCGGAACACACTGGATGATTGAAAGGAAACCTCCTGGAGTGGATGAGAGACTTTTTGAGACAGACAAATGAGGACAGTAATAAAGGATGTCTGGATGGAGGGAGGTAACAAATGGAGTTCCACTGGGCTCGGTGTTAGCATCAGTAATGTTCCTGATTTACGTAAACGATATGGTAGATGGAATGAACAGTTAAGCAAGTCTGATGCAAAGATCATGAGGAAAGTAGAAGTTGAGGAAGACTAAAATGCTGCAGGAGGACCTGGATAGGATTCATGTGTGGAGCCAGATGTAGGAAATGAAATTCAGTGCAAAAAAAAATGTAAAATATTGGAAACGGGTAAAAGTACCAGGAGGGCCATCACTGAATTACAGTATTTGATGGGTAATGAACCAATCACAAAAGCAAGAGAAGAGAAAGATTTGGGAGTCCTGGTACTTGATAATTTGTCACCTGAAAAACACATTAACAAGACAGTTAGAGAGACATACAAACTCTTGACTAACATAAGAGTAACATTTCATTACATGGATGAGATGATGATGATGAAAAAATTGACAGTGGCCATGATCCGCCCCAGGTCGGAATGTGCAGCAGTAATGTGGTCCCCACACAAAAAGGAAGATATAAACAAGCTTGAGAGAATACAAAGAACAGCAACCAAGATGGTCCTGAGTTTGGCAGATCTGTCGTACAGAGAGAGGCTGGAAAAGCTGGATTTGCCTTCATTAGAGAAAAGGAGAGAGAGGGGCGACATGATTGCAGTGTTCAGGGCCACAATGGGAGTAGAGAAAATTGACAGAAAAGATCTGTTTGTATGGGAGAGGAGGGTAACAAGAGGACATGGAATGAAACTGGAAAAGCCAAACTGTTTGAAGGATATCAAGAAATATAGTTTTCCATATAAGTGGTAGGTGGGGGCGCTCACCATCCACTCACTCGATGTAATGCTGCTGTCGGGTGTCTACCCTTTCCTCTCCTCCATCCTTCTTTCTTTCCATCCTCTTCTGTCATCCTTTCCTTCATTCTTTCCTAGTCCTTCTGCCTACGGGTAACTTTACACTCCCTCTCTTGTCTTTTTTTTTTCATTCTCTCCTCTTCCTTCTGCCTGTGGGTGACTCTACACTGAGTAACAAGCCAAATGGTTTCCTGTACACCAGGAATCCATTTATTATGCTATGTGGTAACCATATAACCAAATTTTGGCGCCTGGTGGTTTAGTGGGTAATTATTGTGCAGCAATCGGATTGAGCCAGTGCAGGTTTATATCCAAGGGGTGGTTGGGGTTGATTGCTCATGTAATGCCACTCAGGGATGAGTGAGGCTGGTCACTCTCATCTTAAATGTCGGGACCAACTGCCTAGCCCCAAGCTTCTATGCTCCTCGTGGGGCAACACAGGATTGGATGACAATGATGATGATGATGATGATAGATGCACTGACCTGTGGAATAGCCTGGACAAAGAGATCGTCCAATCTAAAATCTTAAACGAGTTCAAAACAAAATTTGACCTATTGAGAAACAGACGGAACCCCGTAAGCATAGTTCATTTTCTGTATATCACAACTAGATAAATAGAACTAGGTAAATACACACACACACACACACACACACACACACACACACACACACACACACACACACACACAGAATTATACTGTAAGTTACAAGATGTTCCTGTAGTATGATCTTAACAACTGATCTTTGAGAGTGGCTGGCTAAAGCAGGTAGTTTCCGGTGGTCCACGAATCCCAGATGAGTCTGATGCTGTAGCAATAACAACAACAACAATGACAATCATGAATTATGAAAATACTTTCAAAAAGTATAAAGGAAAGAATTAAATATTTATGATAATCTATCTATTTATCTATCTATTGCCAGACAATAGGTAGGTAGATAGATAGATGGATAGATTACTATCAATAGATATGGTAGACAGATTATCTATAAACAGATAGATAGATTATCTATCAAACAAATCATTTCCATGTCGCCTTGTCCCCTACCTTTTTGCTGTCCCCTCACCCCCCAGCCCACACCCTCCTCTCTCATATACCTCTCCACTCTATCCCTCCATCTCATCCTTGGCCTCCCCCTCCCTCTCCTCTCCTCTCCTCCACCTCACTCACATACACTCTTCTTGTTAGTCTCTCGCTCTCCATCCTCTCCACATGGCCAAACTACCTCAATGTATTTCTCTTAATGCTTTCTATCACATCCACACCCACACCACAATACTTCTTCACTTCCTCATTTTTCATTCTGTCTCTCCATGTAACTCCACATGTTCCTCTCAGATAACTCATTTCCACTGTCTTCACTCTGGACTTGTGTCCTTCCAACATGGTCCAAGCTTTGCTTCCATACGTCTGAGGTGGTATCACAATATTATCATGCCGCTACTTTTTTACTTCTATGCTCACTTCCCTATATATTATCAATGCTTTCAAAGAACCAGCAACCTTTCTTCTCTGTTGTATCCTCTCAAGCACCTCATCTTCCAAACTTCCATCCTTACTCATCACACTATCCAAGTACTTAAATGCACTCACATTTTCCATTTCCTCATCATCCAACCTCACTGTGCATTCTGTGATTTCGTATCTCTTGATGACCATAACTTTACTCTTCCCTACATTCACCTTTAGATTCCACTTCTTACACCCTCTTCCAGACTCACTCACCAAACCTTGCAGTTCCTCTTCATCTTCACTTAACAATACAGTTTCATCTGCAAACAACATTACAAGAAGCTTCCAAACACTGCCCTCTCTCATTAGGGCCGCTCCAACATCTACTGCCTTACCTTGTATCTCTTTGATAACCCAACCCATGGAGACAAGACATAATCCCTCTTTAAATCCAACATTCAGATAGAAAAATTCACTCAGTTCACCATCCACGTGCTCTACAGCCTTAGCACTCTCATACGTACTCTTCACAGCATTCAACAGCTTCTCATTTACTCCATATATTCTTAATATTTACCATAGTCCTTCTCTTTCCACTCTGTCATATACTTTCTCCAATTCCATGATGGGTGCATTTAACTTCTTTCCCTTCTCTAGAAACTTTTCCACTAAAGACCAAAGGACGAATATCCTATCTACACAACCTTTCCTAAAACCTCTCTGTCCTTCACTAAGTAATTCCTCTTTTATTTCCCTAACTCTGTCAATAAGTATCCTACCTTATACTTTTCCTATTACCCTAAGATTACAAATGCCCCTATTATTTCTACACATGTCTTTTTCCCCTTTTCCTTTCTACAGGGGAATAACATACCTGACTTCGAATCCACTGAGACTCTACTTTCCTTCCATAACAATCTGCACATCTTCTGTATCCATTCTACTACTATCTCTCCCCCATCCTTCAACATTCCACCACACATTCCATCAGTTCCTGAGGCTTTCCCCACTTTGACACTGAGGTGGTTTGGACACGTGAAGAGAATGGAGAATGAAAGACTAAGAGGCTGTACGTAGGTGAAGTGGAGGCACGGACAGGGAGGGGGAGACCAAGGAAGAGGTGGAGGGATGGAGTTGAGAGGTATATGAGAGGGGGGGTGGGTGGGTTGGGGGGAGGGCAGTCAAATGCTGGGTGACAAAGCGACCTGGAGGCGTTTTGTCTGCGACCAACCTTTGCAGGATTGGGGCGTCGGGCTACAGATAGATAGACAGACTTTCTTCATTGCTTCCACTACTTCTGTCCTACTGATCTCTTCCTTCCTCCTCACCTCCCTCCTCCTCTCAGCCACTTATACTCACATTACTTTCATTTGCTATGTTTAACAGTTCCTTACAGTGTTTTTTCCATTTGCTCATTTTTTCTCCCTTCTCCACTTTCAATCCACCAATTCTATCTTTCACTCCCCTACTAACGTCTTACTCACCCTGTCAAACTCTCTTTACCTCCTTTCAGAACATTTTCTTACACTCCCTCCACTTTACACTCAAATTCCTTCCAAATTCCTCATCCACACTCTTCTTTCTCTTTCTTACTCTTTCTTACTGATATTTCCATCTCTCTCTTCCTTTCTACATATAACCCTCTCTTGCATCTCTCAACTTCCTTCATGCCTCTGCTTCCCAACCACTCACAATATGCTTTCTTCTTTTGCTTCACAGCTTGTCTCATCTCTTCACTCCACCATGTTTTTTCCTTGCACCCACTTTTGTCTTCTCTTCAACCCACATACCATCTCACATTCTGTACAGATTTCTTCTGTGAATATCTTGCACACACCTTCAACATCTCCCATCATTTCCAAATCATATTTACTCAACTGCTCCTCCACTTCTCTCTTATATTCTGCCTTTTGTCCATCCCTCTGCAATCTTTTTACTCTCCTTGTAGTAACTACTTCCTCCTATCCTTCGCTCCTCCTATTCATCCATTGCATTTGTACCCTGACTTTCACCACCACCAAGTGGTGGTCAGAAAGTTCACTTCCCCAACCTCTATATGCTCTTGCATCTATACATACCTTCTCATTCTCTCATACACACACTCATAATCAATCATTGCCTTCCCTCACCACCCACTATTCTCATCATTCGCCACGTATGCCTGTGGATTATTTTGTGTCGAAAGAGTGTATTGGCTATCACCAACTCCCTCCCCCCACAAATGTCCACTAGAGCACTGCCATTCTCATCCACTTCTGCAGGCACACCCCACTCACCAACTACTCCATCTACCTTCACATTCCCTACTTTTCCATTCATATCTCAATCTAAAACACTCTCTCATTCCTCTCAAACTTTTCCATGCATGCCTCCCCATTTGCCCAGAACTCCTTTCACTCTCTTTGCAAGGTCTTCTGTTGGGGCATATACACTCACAATCGCCCATGTTTGTATTCCTAGTTTCAATCTTACCCACACAATCCTTGATCCAATTGATCCATACTCTCTTATATTCTCCTTCAATCTACTGCACACAACAATACATACACCCTCTTTTGCCCTCTAATTCTCACCTACTCCTACACATATCCACCTGATCCATACTCTCTTATATTCTCCTTCCATCTATTCACACAACAATACATACACCCTCTTTTGCCCCCTCATTCTCACCTACTCTCACACATATACCACATCCATACTCCCACTCACTCAATGCTCACCACCTTATTTAGTCTCAGTCTATCCACATTTGTCCATTTTTGCACCATCAAGCACCTGGACAATCTCACTCTCTTTCACCTCATCACTCACACCTCTTACATTCCATGTTGCAATCTGTACCATGTCCTTTGTCCAATCCTTGGTGTCACCTTTTGGTCTGTCCTGGTCAGAGGTATTTTGTTTGTCTTTTTAGTTGTTTTCTGAGGAGGGAACTAACCCTGTGTCGACCCACCTGTTGACACGTATGGAACATGTATTGGTTGATTATAAGGTTACCACCCAGTGTATTAAATGATTTCCTGGTTTACAGGAAGAGAGTGGATGAGGAATTTGGAAGGAATTTGAGTGAAAAGTGGAGGGACTGTAAGAAAATGTTCTGGAAATAGGTGAAAAGAGTAAGACAGGGTGGAAGTGAAGTTAGCAGGGGAGTGAAAGATAAAAATGGTAGATTACTAGTGGAGAAGGGAGAAAAAGTGAGCAGATGGAGAGAACACTTTAAGGAATTGTTGAACGTAGAGGATGGAAGTAATGCGAGTATAAGTGGCTGGGGAATGGTTGGGAGAAGGAGGGAAGTGAGAAGACAGGAAGAAATCAGTAGGATAGAAGTTGTGGAAGCAATGAAGAAAGTTAAATCGGGGAAAGCCCCAGGAATTGATGAAGTGTGTGGTGAAATGCTGAAGCATGGGGGAGAGATAGTAGTAGAATGGATGTGGAAGATGTGCATATTGGCCTGGGAGGAAGGTAGAGTCCCGGAGGATTGGAAGTCAGGTATAATTATTCCCTTGTACAAAGGAAAAGAGGAAAAAGAAGTGTGTGGTAATCATAGGGGCATTTGTCTTCTTAGTATAATACGAAAAGTGTATGGTAGGATACTTATTAACAGAGTTAGAGAAAGAACAGAGAAATTAGTTGGAGAAGAACAGGGAGGCTTTAGGAAGGGAAGAGGTTGTGTAGATCAGATATTCATTCTCAGATCTTTAGTGGAAAAGTTTCTACAGAAGGGAAAGAAGTTGTATGCGGCTTTCATGGATTTGGAGAAAGCATATGACAGGGTGGATAGACAAGGATTGTGGAAAGTGTTAAGAATATATGGAGTAGATGGGAAGTTGCTGAATGCTGTGAAGAGTATGTACGATGGTGCGAAGGCTGCAGTGCGTGTGGATAGCGAACTAAGTGAATTTTTCTCTTTGAAAGTTGGGTTGAAACAGGGATGTGTCATGTCTCCATGGTTGTTCAATCTGTACATAGATGGGGTAATAAAAGAGGTACAAAGTAGGGTAGTGGATGTTGGAGTGTCCCTGGTGAGAGAGGATAGTGTTTGGAAACTCCCTGTACTGTTGTTTGCAGATGATACTGTGTTGTTGAGTGAAGACGAAGGGGAGCTGCAAGGCTTGGTGGATGAGTTTGGGAGAGTGTGTAAGAAACGGAATCTAAAGGTGAATGTAGGGAAGAGTAAAGTGATGGTCTCTGAGAGAGGTGAAGTCAGTGAATGTACAGCGAGGCTGGATGGTGAGGAATTGGAAAATGTGAGTACGTTTAAGTACAGTACTTGGGTAGTGTGATGAGTAAGGATGGAGGTTTGGAGGGTGAAGTGCTTGAAAGGGTACAGCAGGGAAGAAAGGTTGCTGGTTCTTTGAAAGCAGTGATAAGAAACAGGGAAGTGAGCATGGAAGTGAAAAAGTTACTACATGACAGTATTGTGATACCAACTCTAACGTATGGAAGTGAAACTTGGACGTTGTTGGAAGGACACAAGTCAAGAGTGAGAGCAGTGGAAATGAGTTATTTAAGAGAAGCCTGTGGAGTCACATGGAGAGACAGGCTGACGAATGAGAATATAAAGGAGCGTTGTGGTGTTGATGTGGATGTGATAGGATGCGTTATGAGGAACACACTGAGGTGGTTTGGCCATGTGGAGAGGATGGAGGGTGAAAGACTGACGAAGAAAGTGTATGTGAGTGAGGTGGAGGGGGGAAGAGGGAGGGGGAGGCCGAGGATGAGATGGAGGGATGGGGTGGAGAGGTATATGAGAAAGAGGGGTGTGAGTTGGGAGCAGGGCAGTGAAATGGCGGGGGACAGGGCGACTTGGAGGCGATTTGTTTGTGGCCACCCTAAACGGGATTGAGGCGTCTGGCAATAGATAGATAGATAGATTTGGGTTGCCACTCGATGTAGAGTTACCCTAAAACAGAGAATCACTACACTGAGTGAGTGGAAGAGGGACACTCCCACTGACATTTAACAAAATTCAGCGATATATCTTAGTCTGGTCTAAACAACTGTATACCAAAATGAAAAGGAAGATAATAAAATAAATAAATTAATAAACAAGTAAAAAAATATAGGAAACAAACAATCTCCCCATCTACAAGTTTTAAAAAGTATATAAAAGCTCCAGAGTAGGACTTGATCAAATCAGGCATAAATCATATGCACACTGGCCCCTTTGCCATAACTAGTCTCACCAACTTCTCCAATTTTTCCTGAAATTACAAAAATGTTCCTGAAGGTCAACAGAAAATTGTCATCATTCCAAATCTCCAGCCTGGCAAACCACCCGATATCATCATCATCATCATCATTATGGGGGGGGAGGGCAAATGCTGCAGGGTTCATTGCCCCACTTATCCTCCGTCTCCACCTAAAGAGGTTCCTTTTTGTAACCATCCAGGCAGCGACTCTTTTTGCCCACCCCCCCCTGCACACCCCAAAGTATCTCTTGACATGAATGATCAACCTGCTCCAGCCATGAGTTCTGTGGCCTTTCCTTTTGTCTCCTCCACCCTGACTCAACCCTCTAGGAGATTATCCTTTGGGCAGGGTGAGCCTCAGGAAAATGGGCCACATGCCCCCCCCACTCCCTCAAAACTGGAGTTGGCGCTGACGTCTTATGTGGGTGATAGGCCTCAACTCAGTCTCAAGGAGTTACCACTTGTTATGTACCCAGTTGTACCAGAGATATTCCATGATCCAGTTACAGCACTTGGTACACTCTCACCCAAAAGTTCATTAACTCCACCAGCCGTCTATTGCTGCACTGCCTGCTTCAGATGTCTGCAATTGTATCAGCATCAACCAGAACAGGAAACCAATGCAAATGAATCTAAATATTCCAAGTTTGTTGGCCTTAAAAAGGACACACCTGCCAACTCTCTCTGGGACCCAGTGGAAGTGACACAACAACTACATTATTATGCCCAATGTGCAGCCATGCTGCACTCATGCTTACTGAGTGGCCACTGCTATATCATGACTGGCTTACGTTTACACAATATGTGAGAGTCTGCATCAGCGTCTTCACTGTTGTAATAAACAATTGTTTACCTACCTGTCATGGGATAATAGGCCTTGTCCTAATAAAACAGAATAACCGGCAGGGCATCTTGTCACCCATTATCACTGTTTTATCAGGGTCATGGCCACTTAGCATTACAGCATGATAGAGCTATCTATATCAACCTTATTTGCTACAAAAGAGTGACATTTGTTTACCAGATCACAATAAAAGGTTAAGCTGAGCCACTTACTACTGACATGGTTTTCATGTGATAACGACTCACAACTTGAGGGTGTGCCTCCCTCCCTACATGCATTTTACTTCAATTTTTAATCATTATATTGTTCGTCCATTATTGCAGTTCAACAGCACGTCATCATTCGTCTACTAGTTCTTCAACGAACAAGTGGGTCACTTCTACACAGCGTGAGTCAAAGACATAGCAATTCTACACCGTGATGTGTCGAAGCACACTGAAGCAACATATTTATTTGATTTGTTTTTGTTCAGTGTAACCAGTACGTATATTTTGCAACATACAGTATGGACCAATTGATGATAACTCTCATTATCTGTAGCAGCAGCTGAACGATTTGTATTTACTTCTACCACAACAAACTTCGAATCTTTAGACTCATTTGCACCAGTTTCATGTTCCGTTTGGTACTGAGACAGTATCAAACATCAGAAGCAGGCAGTGCAGCAACAGTTGGCTAGCGGAATTAACGAACTTTTGGGTGAAAGTGTACTGTACCAAAGGAGCCTACTGCATGATAATGAAACTGCATGATAATAAAAGCAAAGAACCTAAGGGATTTATCCTAACTGGTACCAGGCACCCCACTCATAACCAAAATTTTCCCTTTTACAGTAATTTATACCCATTAAATGCATACACACTGTTAAGTATCAGAAACACACATAGGCATGGTTAGGTTAAGACATAGTGATGAAAAGGGCACAGTAATGAAGAAACATGTACTACAGAGACCTGAGATAGGCTTGAGGCATGGGGTTCTGAAGGTAGGGGATGGAGAGATAATGGTTTCCCCCACCTGGGAAAAACTCCTCGAGTAAAGCCTCAGCTTTGAGTCCCTCAAAACCATCAGAAACTACAGATATTGTGCCATCATTGTCAGCAAAACCAGCTCAGGTGTGCAATAATGACATTTTATAGAAGTGTGGAAAGGTTACAAGAGGATGAGAAAAAGGCAGAATATAAGAGAGAAGTGGAGGAACGATTGGGTAAATATGAATTGGAGCACATGAGGGACATGGAAGGCGTGTGCAAGATATTCACAGAAGAAATATGTGCAGCTTTTGAGGTGGTATGTGGGATGAAGAGATGATGAAAGGGGGTGCAGGGAACAGCATGGTTGAATGAAGAGGTGAGACAGGCTGTGGCACAAAAGAAAAAAGCATAGAGTGAGTGGATGAGAAATAGGGGCGTGGAAAAAGTTGAGAGAGAGAAGAGAGAGTTATATGTAGAAAGGAAGAGAGAGGTGAAAAGATTAGTAAGAGAGAGTAAGAAGAGAGTGGATGAGGAATTTGGAAGGAATTTGAGTGTCAAGTGGAGGGAATGTAAGAAAATGTTCTGGAAAGAGGTAAAGAGAGTCAGACAGGGTGGCAATGAAGTTAGTAGGGGAGTGAAAGACAAAAATGGTAGATTACTAGTTGAGAAGGGATAAAAAGTAAGCAAATAGAGAGAATACTTTAATGAATTCTTGAACATAAAAAATGAAAGTAATGCAAGCATAAGTGGCTAGGGAATGGCTGGAAGAAGGAGGGAGGTGAGAAGACAGGAAGAAATCAGTAGGATGAAAGTTGTGGAAGCAATGAAGAAAGTCAAAATGGGGAACGCCCCAGGAATTGATTGAGTGTGTGGTGAAATGCTGAATCATGGGGGAGAGATAGTAGTAGAATGGATGTGGAAGATGTGCAGATTGGCCTGGGAGGAAGGTAGAGTCCCAGAGGATTGGAAGTCAGGTATAATTATTTCCTTGTACAATGGGAAAGTGGGTCTGGTTAGTACTTGGATGGGTGACCGCCTGGGAACACCAGATGCTGTTGGCATAATGTTCTTCCTATGTGTCAAGTGGGGTTGGTGGAGGATTAGTGCCCCTCCCTGTAAAACAATTAACTCTAAGCCCTTGGCCACCCCGTTTGGGATACATGGCATCTGGCAATGAATGAATGAATGAACAATGGGAAAGAGGAAAAAGAAGTGTGTGGTAATCATAGGGGCATTTGTCTTCTTAGTGTAATAGGAAAAGTATATGGTAGGATACCTATTGACAGAGTTAGGGAAATAGCAGAGGAATTAGTTGGAGAAGAAGAGGGAGGTTTTAGGAAGGGAATAGGTTGTGTAGATCAGATATTCATTCTTAGATCTATAGTGGAAAAGTTTCTAGAGAAGGGAAAGAAGTTGTATGCAGCCTTCATGGCTTTGGAGAAAGCATATGACAGGGTGGATAGACAAGGATTGTGGAAAGTATTAAGAATATATGGAGTAGATGGGAAGTTGTTGAATGCTGTGAAGAGTATGTATGAAGGTGCTAAGGCTGCAGTGCATGTGGATAGTGAACTGAGTGAGTTTTTCTATTTGAGGGTTGGGTTGAAACAGGGATGTATCATGTCTCCATGGTTGTTCAATCTGTATATGGATGAGGTTATTAAAGAGATACAAGGTAGGGCACTGGATGTTGGAGTGGCCCTAATGAGAGAGGGCAGTGTTTGGAAACTCCCTGTACTGTTGTTTGCAGATGATACTGTGTTGTTAAGTGAAGACGAAGGGGGAGCTGCAAGCCTTGGTGGATGAGTTTGGGGAAGCGTGTAAGAAATGGAATATAAAGGTGATGTAGGGAAGAGTAAAGTGACAGTCTTTGAGAGAGGTGAAGTCAGTGAATGGACAGTGAGGTTGGATGACGAGGAAATGGAAAATGTGAGTACATTTAAGTTCTTGGGTAGTGTGATGAATAAGGATGGAAGTTTGGAGGGTGAAGTGGTTGAACGGGTACAACAAGGAAGAAAGGCTGCTGGTTCCTTGAAGGCAGTGATAAGAAACAGGGAAGTGAGAATGGAAGTGAAAAAGTTATTTCATTCATTCATTCATCATCCAATCCTACGTTGCCCAATTAGGAGTGTAGGAGCTCAGGACTAGGCAAGTTGGTCCTGACATTTAAGATGAGAGTGACCAGCCTCACTCATCCCAACAACGTCCAAGCTTCAGTTCCATACGTTAGAGTTGGTATCACAATATTGTCAGGTAATAACTTTTTTTTTTTTTTTTTTCTGAAAAAGCTATTACATGACAGTATTGTGATACCAACTCTAACGTAAGGAATTGATGCTTGGATGTTGTTGGAGGGACATAAGTCAAGAGTGAGAGCAGTGGAAATGAGTTATTTGAGAGGAGCCTGTGGAGTCACATGGAGAGACAGACACAAATGAGGATAAGAAGGAGCGTTGTGGTGTGGATGTGGATGTGATAGGAAGCATCAGGGGAAACATACTGAGGTGGTTTGGCCATGTGGAGAGGATGGAGAGTGAGAGACTGATGAGGAGAGTGTATGTGAGTAAGGTGGAGGGGTAGAGAGGGAGGGGAAGGCCAAGGATGAGATGGAGGGATGGTGTGGAGAGGTATATGAGAGAGGGGTGTGTGAATTGGGAGCAGGGCAGTGAAATGGCGGGAGACAGGGCGACATGGAGGCGATCTGTTTGTGGTCACCCCGTATAAGGGATTAAGGCGTCTGGCAATAGACAGATAGATAGAAAAATGCAAGATAATGGCAAAAGTGCAGATTTTCAATTGAAGTGATAATGAAAACTGTTATAACCACGTGTGTGATAGCCAAGGGATCAGTGTACTCAGCCCAATGAGCCCTATAGTCACTTGCCCCTGACACGAGCTGGCCACCTGCTGTCCGAACAGATTAACCTGAGAGGCGGGTCTGAAGTGGAGTTTCTTCAGGGCTTGGTAGGAAAGCTGGTCAATAGCATGAAAATGGCCTTCCACCTCCTCAGCAATTTCCCTGACATACCTCTCCTTGTCTTTTCTCAGCAAAACTGATGCCCATTGAGACAGAGGTCTCTGCTGCTCCTGATTCTAAGCCAGTGTGACAGCAAGGCTCTCCTCAATTGTTGCCAATACCTCCAGCAAGACAAAACCTCTCCTTGATCTCAGGCACTCTCCTACGTACTCATCAACTACTGTCAGGGCAGCACACTCAAAAGGATCCCATTGTTTTACAGGGTCCTAAATAGTACTGAGCACTTCAAAATGATTGGAGAATGCCACTGCATACTCATAAGCACATTTCCCATCCCTGAGTTTCTCAAGATGGAACTGTTTTAGGTAGCATCTTGAGTATCGTTCAGTTTTGATTTTTAGCCTTAGAGAGGCAACAACAAGTCTGTGATGTGTAGCAAAGAACTCTCCAGTCCTGAAAACCTTGCAGTTCTAAAGAATCTTCCAACAAGTACTAACAAGGATATGGTCAATCTCCGTTGCAACCGCTCTGGAATCAGAATACCAAGTTCAGCGGTGAAGAACCAGGATCCAGCAATTCTCAGCTTACAGAGCTTTGCAAAATCTAGAAGGTAAGAAGTTTCGAAATTCCTGGTTCCAGAATCATTGGGGCCTACACATTCCTCAAAGCCTTCCCTGTCCATGCTGGTAACTGCACTGAAGTCACCCACAACCAGGAGTGTATTCAGCGAGAAGCATTGCTCTCCAACTGAGTGAAGTTTACATTGAACACCCCATTCTCTTCAGGATCACCCATCTGGGTTGGAGCATACACAGCAATAAGTAAGATGAAGCCCAGGCAGTGCTTCAACTTCACCAGTATTATACAGTCATCAACCGGAATAACCCTGTTGGCACAAGAGACAAAGTGAGCAGCAACTGCCACAGCAACATCTCTAAACTGGGTACCATCATCACAGCTATATCACAGCCACACCACTATACAAGTAGCGTTAGCCAGAGTCTCTTGTGCCCTGCCCCCTTGGCCCCACCCACTCACTCATCGGCCTGAGTAGGAGTTCTGGGAAGTGAGGGAAGCCAGTCTTGCCGTGCCAGTGTTGGGTTAACATGCCAGACACTCTCGCTAATCGAAACAAAACTTTTACTTAGCCCCCAACTGCAATGACATCTTTTCCATTTAACTAGGAAATATATTTTGTAGTAAAGAATGTTGGAAAAAAGTACCAAGGAACGTCATCGGCCTGAAAGGATTGTAAAGTAACAAAAGTTCCCTCTATGAAAATCAAATGGTATACTCTACAAAGAATTTAGTGTTTTGACTTTTTCCCTCATATTTGGTATTACACCCACACCCACACACCCACCCACACACACACAAACCCTTTTCCTTCTATAAGAT